>NW_022436941.1:3647203-3685654 GCF_009761245.1 Sapajus apella
TATATATATATATATATATATATATATATATATATTTTTAAATGGCACTAAGGACACAGAAGGACAGTAGATGAGAATAGATGAGTACCTGTACCTAGAAGAGGAGAAATGAATGCAATTCTTTATTTGATAAGAGAGAACTGAAAGAGAATATTATTTTCCTACAATAAAGCAAACTGTCCTCTCACAGGATAAAGTGGAATTCCGACATGGATTGTGGACTTCTTCTAACTCCTATTAACATTGCTTCTTACCAGACATGGGGAAGGGCTGCCTTTCCTGAAAGGGGAGGAGGGCACTGCCCTTTCAGACAAAACTTGTGTAAATTCCTTAACCACAAATTTGCTAAAGTGACTATATATACTTATATTCATAATTTAAATGATTATTTATGGTCAGATACATATTGTTAAACTTGAAAATGTTTTATTATATTACATCTAATAAAGTTTATTTGTAGCTGAAAAAAATAAGATCATAAGACATTTTTGTTGTTTTAAGCCACTATTATTGTAGGAATTTATTACAGTAGCAGTAGGAAATGATACAATATACTTCATCCCTTCTTCATACAAAAGGTTTTCAGGAACAGGACAGAGTGGATGCGAGTAAATGCCACTCTTATTCGTGATCCCATGTCATCTACTTAGAACTGACTCACCTGGTTTGTTGGAAGATGTATCCTTTAAATTAACAACAAAAACAACAAAAATTGCTTGTATCAGAACATGTCTTTCTGATATTCACATGAAACTGGAATAATTATATGATATTTAATATACAAATTTTTGTGCACTATGTTTTCCACTTCTTACAGTGTCAGTGTTATGGGTTAAACACTGTTACCTAATTCATATCTTCTCAGGTGTATCAAAGACAATTGATAGCAGTAATAATAATATTGGGGATGATGGATATATATTTTTCACTTTCGATGTATAAACAGTTTTGAAAAATTAATTTAAACTGGGTTTATTCTAGAAGATTTGGGAGAAGGATTGAAGCAGATAGTAGCATCGTCAGAATTTCTTATAAATTGTACTTGAGGTCAAAGTAGTTTTGATTGTAAATTAGTGAAATAGTTTAATGAGTTGAACTGGCACCAGAATTACACAAAATAGAAAACAAGAACAAATATAAATTAGTCACTGCCATATTTTTCGAAACTGGTAATATTTTTAATTGATGATGTGGTTGGCAGCAACATTTTATCATTTGTATAAAAAAAGAAAAAGAAAAGAAAAAAATTAAAACCTTGATAATCAATTCTGTTTGCCTTTGTTTGTCTAGCAATGCACAATCCTAGCATAAATATATGGGTTTTTTTTTCTGGCAGACAGACAATTCTCTCTTTTAGATTCATAAGGCATTTTTAAAGTATTCTAGCTATTTTAATAAAGTATATTAGAAAACCATCAGAATTTTCTAATAGCTGCTATACTTTCTTGCCATTAATTATTCACCAAATGTATCATAATATCTCAGGTTAAATTTTATTATAACAACTCCAGATGTGTTTTGTTAAAAACCAAAATGAAACACCTTACCCAAATGAACACCTTACCCAAAAGAAATCTGGTGTTGTTTTCCATAATACTTTTATTTGGATTTTTGCTCTCTACCTTTTATATTTTATCATAGGTTTCACTAAGCTTAATTATAAATCTATATGTATTTGTTCAGAAGTGCTGGTTTGATATTTTCCAGTGACAACTACATTTTTTCCAAAGAAAAAATGTATTAGAATAAAAATTGCAAGAGACTAACCCATTGTATGAGATGATTAATTGAATTCCAGATTTATATGCATTTCTGATGAATGATTTCCCATAGTAAAATAACTTGAATGGTGTATCAGGCACCATTATTCATTTTAATAGGTTTACATAACGTGCATATCACTATTATTATAGATCAGCTGTGAAGATATGGATTTCATTCCACCTTCATCAAATTTTTAGTCGGACAAACTTTCTTTTATGAACTTGGAGAAAGAGAAAATTATTCTGAGATTATTAAACCTCAAGATTGGTTTTACCTGCTATCTAAAATGAAAAAAAAAAAAAAAAACTGATCCATAAATCACACAAACCTTTTGCTCTGTCAATATTATGTACCTATTTGTTTAGATGACTACTGCTGATTGCTATCAAAAGCTGTAGTAAGGTGTCTTTCTCCTCTAAATTCCACCCAAAATTAGTAATAAAGTGACTTTTTCTATCTCAGAGTCATAAAAGCATCATAGTAGGACTGTGGTCTGTTTGTGGATACAAATTAGGAGAGTAATTCTAAAAGCTTGAATACAATTTTCTGGAAAATTTCCAATTCAGGACTAGAATGTGTTTGTAAAAAATTAATTAAATGCATGTGTCATCTGTTTGGAAAAAATAAATGAGAACAAAAAAATGAGTATACAACCATAAGAGAATATAGAGGAATTCTTCATCAGGATCCCCGTAGATCTCGTCTAAAAAAATATTAGTTTATGGCAGGTAACTTTGCATATATTGCTTTTCTGTGAAGATTTTTCTTGTACTAATTGTATAAAGTATAAGGTATTTTAAACATTACGTTCTTCTGAGTCCATCCTCACCAACTAATCCTT
Organism: Sapajus apella; assembly: GCF_009761245.1. Taxonomy (NCBI): domain Eukaryota; kingdom Metazoa; phylum Chordata; class Mammalia; order Primates; family Cebidae; genus Sapajus; species Sapajus apella. The sequence continues at coordinate 3,649,809 of NW_022436941.1, forward strand.
TGAGGGTTTGGCTTCCCCTGTGCTGTTAAAGCTAACTCAAACATTCTGGTCCAGTTAGTTGACAACTGGGGAAGTGGGGTTTTTAAAATAATATAACCTACCCCCTTATCTCCCACCCAATTCTTAGACCTGAACCTGTTCACAGATTCAGAACTCCTTGAATAGAAGGTAGGCCAAGTATCTTAGAGGAAAGACTCAATATCCCAAGTCTTTCATCCACCTTTTCTTAAAGAGACCCAAGACCATTTTCCAAGGGGAAAAGAAATACTCTAATGTTTGAGGGATGATTAGATGTGGACTCTCAGACTATACTAATACTGAGAAATTAACACTCCATTATAATTCACTAGGAAAAGTGTGGATTTTTTTAAGGTTAGTAATAAAAGGGTTTCTTAAGTCCATCTTACAGAAAGCCAGATGGATTTAAGAACTCATCCAGGGGTCATTTCTCAGTTCCTGAATGCGTAGTAGAATCAGACATACCTGAATGTTGGATGAATCCCTACTTTCACTTCCTAACCTATGAGGTGAGTGCTATTATGGTAGGAAGGACCAGCTGAAGTCTTTGGAGCTGCTCACCCAGTCCCCCACCAAAGACACACACACATAATCACCATACTGTAAGCCAAAAGCAATACTGTATTCCTAAAGAAGTTTCAAAGATTATCAGTTGTATCAAAGACTGAAATATAGAGTAGTGATATTTAATTTAATTTACTCCACATCTCATTTAATTTACTTCTATGGCCTCTGTTGAAGACAGACCTGTCTTGGAGAATTAGACTGGATTCTCATATATTTAATCAAGTAGTAACCTCAATTTTAGCTGCTGTTCTAAGCATTGTCTTTTTATTTGAGCAAATCAACATAGATCCTAGCATCCAATTTGCAGCTATTAATCTGTCAAATTCTTTTACCTATATACCAATTAGCAAAATCCACCAGACACAATTTTCTCACCCCTAACAGGGCAAGCAGTTTACTTTGCTATCTTACCTCAGGTTTACCAACCGTCTTTCAAACTCTGGCATGCAGAAACCTTGAATGCCCTGCCATCTCACATGACATCCTCTTGGTCTACACATGGATAACGTCAGTCAATTCTACTAATCGGGAATGATGTGGTGACATTAAGGTGCACTAGAAGGTAGAAGATGAAAATAAGAAAAAAACACAGTACCTGTGACCTTGCTGAAGTTCTTAGGGGTCTACTGGTCTAAGACATATCTTTGCAATCCCTCTAGCCTGAAGGACAAGTTGCTACAACTATTACTTTCTTTCATATGAATAAAACCATAATGATTGTAAGACCTCTTCAGATTATAAATAACTGAGCACCGTATTGGAAAGTATGTCTTCAGCCCATTTCTGAAATCATCTGTAAGGTTGACGGTTTTGAGTAGAGTCCAGAGCAAGAAAAAAGCTCTGCAATGGGTCCAGGCTGGATTTTAAGCTTTTCTATTTGGGCCTGTAACCAGATTTACAGTCCTCATGGGTCTATTACATACCAGGGTGCTGTCTGGAGCTTCCAGTAAATTCTGATAGGAGATCACCAAAAGTTGGGGTAAAACCTTGCAAAACTATTCTATTGAGAAATAGCTTCCATTGGCACTGGTAGAAACTAAATGCTTGATTGTGGGACAATATTTGTCACTGAACCTGGAACCTGAGCTTCCAATCATTAACTGGGTGTTCACTGGTCATAAATTTGAGCATGGAGAGAGCCCTCTATTGTTAATTTAAAATGGTAAGTATGAGGATGGGCTGAAGTATGTCCTTATGGTGCAAGTAAGTTAGATGAATATTGACTCTGACATGTGTGACACTTTTTCTTAATGCAAAGCACTACTCCATCAACCTATATCTGTGACTTAATACAGATTTTCATATGACCAGATTACTGACAGAGGAAAAAAAATCAGAGCCTCATTACTTGGTATATTAAGTATATTATGTGATATGTTGGCACTCGCTAGAAACAGATGGCTGTAATATTAAGCCCTCACTCAGGGTGGCCTTAAAATACAGTATGGAAAGGAAACATTCCCAGGATGCAGAATGTGGAGCAGTGATCTTGTTGCGCATTTTTTCTGTAAAGAAAGTTGATCAGAAATATAGTCTAGAGTGACATGGCCGGTGGCCAACAGCTTGATAATATGGCAGACACTTGGGAGTAACAAAAATGGAGAAGGGTTTGTGGTAGACCTCTTGGAAATGGGCACAGACTGAGAGAATATTTGCATCTCATAAGCTTTAAGACTATCCCCTTCATAGAAGAATCTCAAAAATCAAATGCTCAAGGTGACCCACCCTATGCATGTCATACACACTGTTTTCCCAACTGGCTAGTGTTTTATCAAAGGGTTTTTATAATAAAGTGGTCGAGACTTTAAGTACAGAGATATTGGCTGGCTTTCCCTCATGAAGACTGATCTGGCTCCCACTAGTACTGAGGGTCTAACTTGCTGATATCAAAGACCGATACTGGCAAATCATTGCTCTAGCAGTAGGTTGCGCCTCTAAGTCCCCTTTCATCATGATTTGTTTAACTGAAATAAACATGTAGGACAGGAATTTCTCCCCATACCTCCATCTGTGGATTTATTAATGTTTTATGCACCATCCTGATCTCATACACATAATTACTCTGATACAGGAACTCATTTTAGAAGGCGGGCAATGAGCTTGATCCTTTGCGATTTACTTCACTATGTTCCCCATCATTCAGAAGCAACAGACTGAAGGAAATGTGGAAAAGCTATTAAATATCCAGTTGTAGTGCCAACTGGGTGACAACACTTAGGATTTCTCGAAAGCTAACTCTATATATTGTGGTCTCTGCTTTGAACCAGTGACCAATGTCTGGTGCATTTTCTCCTATAAATACAGGTGAAAGAAAGAGTAACCGTTTTCCCTGTTTCACCTAATGGTAGATTCACAAAACTTTTGCCTTTTGTTCTTCCGTGTTTCTACACCTGTGGGCCCTGCAAGATCTTGGTTCTCAAGGTGAAAAAACAAACAAAATCTATTTTCATGAGGTAATACAGAATGGATCCAGAAGTTGAGAATATCACTTCGTCATTTTGGGTTCACTATGCCACCAAATAAATAGGAAAAGAAGACGATGCAATGAAAAATCCCAACTAAGAAGGGAAAGTAGATCATTTCAACATAAGGGGTAAGTCTGGATATGTTTGAAACCAAGATGATTATCAAGGTCTTCTTCCTTGTACAAAGGTAAATGTTAAGTGAAGATCACTACAACCCACCAGAGATGTGACTTCTAAGGAGTGAGACCCGAGGAATGAAAATTTGGGTCACCCTACATAAAAATAATCATGAGCATCTGAGGTGTTGTCTCTGAGCCAAGATAATATAAAATGGGAATTGAGAAAAGTAAGGTATCATTGATAGTCATTTCTGCTTTCTTGATCGTTCTCCTATTGTTAAAATGATATCTTTTGCTTTTCTTTTTGACCTAAAATTTCATAACATAGGTACTTCCAGACATGGTGGATGTGAAATAGTGCCATCTATACTTGTTTTTGAGTTCTTCCATAACTAAGCATGTGAATTGTGTGAAATGAAAACAATAGTGGTACTAAGGTACATAAACTCTTATCCTGTTTTCCTACTTGTAGAATGAGAATTTTGGATTATGTTGAATTTCTTTTCCAGCTGTAAGTTTCCATAATATTTGGAGTGTAGAAGGGGAGTATCTAGTTATGGAAAAGAGTAGTGCATTCACTTTTACCTCTCACTAAATCCCTTTGATTTGATTTTTTCCTCAGTTCTCAGGGGAACTTTTGGCTTTCTACTAAGTTAGAATTTTCACAGAGCTAGAATGCCAGCCAACTTCCTGAAATTTTTACTGGGATAAAACTGTATGGTTGACCCTTGAGACTAACATTAAATGAATGAAATTCAACACTAGTGTTCTAATCCAACAATGCTCCTGTCAAAGAAAGGTAAAGATTAAAACCAAGTAAATGAAGTTAAAGCAACTGTATTTCATTTTTGTGACTCTATTAACAACCAGTGCTGTAGGTTTCATGGTTTGGAACTTTTAAAATAGATGTTATTAACTGTGGGTGAGCATATGAGTGTGAAAAGAATTAGGCAGAATTGCATGAAGCAAAAGTAAAAATTGAATTCTTGTACTTAAACCAGAGCCTGGAGCTCCATAGTTACTTTGTTCTTTGACTTGAGCTTTGGTATATGGGATTATTATATGAAAGGAGGTTATGAGCTTTGGACAGAAGTGTATTTGAAGTGGGTATTTCTGTTTCTCTTTAACCGTATTACTGTGAAAATGCTACAGCTCCCTAATATTCACATTTTCTGTCTTTAAGTAATTTCCACTCTGGAGTCTGAAGGTTAAAGGAGATATGGTCTGTAAGTGATCCCATAGTGCTTGACATGAGTCAAATTTTTTTTTAAATATACCCTACAGGGGTTTCAAAGTGGGTACAGAGGTAGAGGAATTAAAGTTGATTTGAGTTTGGGGAAAGTTATACCTGAACCTAAAAGGGTAAACGTTCATTATCACAAACCAAGAGGGTGGAAATGCAAAATTAGGCTAATGATAAGGGAAGCACCACCCCTCATGCAAAACAGCCAAATTTTATAGCACCCAGAATCTCAAGAAGACCTCAATTACCAGGAAATGGTATGATCATCTGTAAGTCATCATAGAAAAAAGAGGACATTTTGGTTGTAATTTCAGGTTTTGTTCAGATGCTTGTCATCATGTAAAGAGTAATCAAGCACCCTATAACCCTATTTAGGAATGAATACATTCCTGGCTAGAGCAATAAATCAGTACTATTCAGAAAGAAAGGAAGTCAGCCTTTCTCCTTTTTGTCCTCCCCTCGATCCCAGGGTGATGCCTGGAGATCTAACGTCCTGCCAGTTAATTGGGTGTCAGCTAAGCACTGAGTTTGGAAATAACATTATTTTACAGATATTTATATAATTATTTTTATTCTCTGCTGTCCTAGGAATTTTCTCAGGAATTAGCTGAGCAAAGCCAATTACCTCTGTCTCTTTTTATCTCCTCCAAGTTTGGATGGAGTAGGCAGGGCTTGATGTTCAACTACTGACTTCATTCTCAATAAGATCTAATTATTATGTTTGCACTCTCAACTCAGCTCTTGTGATTATGCATATCAGCCAAAGTTTCCTTTTGCTCTCTCTCATGTTATATAAAGCAGTTTCTAAGTAGCTTAATAGCCTGAATAAAAAGGAAGAATGTAATCTAATTTAATCTTTAGCATTTTTGACCACTTGGTATCATCATTTACACTTCAACAATATAAATTATCAATTACAGACTATTCTGTTCTCTCTTCTTTCTATCTTAATTTTAATTTAATCATATGTTTGATTTAATCATAATTTAATCATATGTTTTTCCAGGTTGACTTTCTCCATTTGTCTCAAATTTGCTAAATCTGGAACTTAAAAAAGAAAGGTATAGATCTTACCATGGTTACAAATGTACTCTTATTATGTGTTAATTATATATATTTCATAGCTAAATGACATTTTTATACATTTCAGCAATGCTCAGACTCTTTCACTGTATGCCTATGTGCATATGACCATCATTACAGGCTACATCCTGATACACCAAAATCACTCAATCTGAGGACGCTAATTGTAGGATCAGAGAAATCATAGATTGAAGGGGAAAAAAATAAACAGTGCTTCATTAAAAAAAGAAAATAAGAGTCAGATTGCTGGTCTTTGTGGGGATGGGACCTACCAAGCCAGATCACCTGGCTCCCTGCCTTCAGCCCCCTCTTTTTCAGGAGAATGTGTGGCTCTGTCTCACAGGTGTTCCAGGCACCGGTTAAAATGGGCGCCCAGATTTGTGCAGGTTTTTGTGCTGAAAACCAAGAGTACTTGTTGGCCAGCAGGAATTTCCTGGTGTGTGGGCTGTAAAGACTGTGGGAGAAGCACTGTATCTCAACCAGAGTGCCAGAGTGGCCAGAAAAGCCCTGGATGGCCTCTGTTAGGTAGGAGGGGGCTCTTCCAGTCCAATGCAATTCCCGGGTGAGGCAGCACCCCACCCTGCCTCAGCTTGCCCTCCTTGGGCTACACCCACTGCTGCACAGCAAAAGAAACATCATTAGAGTTAACTGGCAACCAACAGAATGGGAAAAATTTTTTGCAAGCTACCCATCTGACAAAGGGCTAATATCGAAAATCTACAAAGAACTGAAACAAATATACAAGAAAAAAACCAACCCATCAAAAAGTGGGCAAAAGATATGAACAGACACTTTTCAATGGAAGACATTTATGTGGTCAACAAACATATGGAAAAATGTTAGTCATCACTGGTTATTAGATAAATGAAAATAAAAGTCACATTGAGATACCATCTCTCGCCAGTTAGAATGGTGATCATTAAAAAACCTGGAGACAACAGATGCTGGAGAGGATGCAGAGAAATAGAAATGCTTTTACACTATTGGTGGGAATGTAAATTAGTTCAACCATTGTGGAAGACAGTGTGGCAATTCCTCAAGGGTCTAGAAATAGAAATATCACTTGACCCAGCAAGCCCATTACTAGCTATATGCCCAAAGGAATATAAATAGATCTACTATAAAGACATATGCACACATTGGTTCATTGCAGCACTGTTTACAATATCAAAGACTTGAAACCAACCCAAATGTCCATCAAAAATAGACTGATAAAAAAAAATGTGGCACATATACACTATGGAATACTATGTAGCCATAAAAAAGGATGAGTTCATGTCCTTTACAGAGACATGGATGAATCTGGAAACCATCATTCTCAGCAAACTGACACAAGACAGAAAACCAAACACCACATGTTCTCACTCATAAGTGGGTGTTGAACAATGAGAACACAGGGAGGGGAACATCACACAGTAAGGTCTGTTGGGGGGTGGTGGGGAGGGGAAGGATAGCAGAGGGTGGAGAGATTGGGGAGGGATAATACTAGGAAAAATACCTAATGTGGGTGACGGGGGGGTGAAGGTAGCAAACCACCATGGCAAGTTTATACCTATGTAACAATCCTGCAAGATTTGCACATGTACCCCAGAACTTAAAGTAAAATTTTAAAAATAAAATAAAATATAACTGTATTAAATTTGCTAAAAAAAAAAAAAGGAAAGAAAAAAAAGAAAAAGAGTCTAGTTTATTCTTTAACTGAACAATTCTGGGAGGTAAATTATTTCCCCTCTCATTCTTGTACTCCTGGAATTCACACAGGAAGATAGACATAGAACTGGTATTAAACTATAAGTATCTTAAGCTACTGTTATGCCAATTGAGTCAGGAGATTCCCTAGGCAACTCCTTCGGTATTCCTAAGGAACCAGTTGGCTTGTGCGCAGTAAGTGGGGAAAGGTTTCATGCCTCATTTGATTCTGTGGCAGAACCATGGGAACTAGAGGATGAAATACATAATTCAACAGCTACTTTATAAGAATTTGGGGAAATATTCAGCTGTAATCATGGGGCCTTCAAACAGTCAATTTCTTCAACATATTTTTAACAGTATATATATTAATGATGCTTTCTTTCTATCATTCTAAATGCTGAGGAAAAGCAGTGATCAAAACAGACTAAATCCCTTCTCTAGTGAAACTTACATTTCAGTTGCATAAGGAAGTTCATTCGTAAGTCAGAATTAATTCAGGTTAAGTGGTATGAAGAGAAATGGAATAAAATGATAAAGTATGTTGTTTATCTTAAGAGGTCACAGAAGACATTTGAGCAAAGAACCTAAATTCAATATTCAGCCATGAGAAATCTAAAAAAAGACTTTCTGAAGAAACAAAATGCAAACTTCCTGAGTGAAAACTAAATTCATATCTTCTCAGAGTGATAAGATGAAGTCAGAAAGTGAGCTGGGGCTGGAATATGTACATAAGGAGTTTGTATTTTGTCTGAGTCAAATGGGAAAACTTTGCAGTGTTTTAAACTAGGAATCAAACAAATAAGATTTATATTTTTTCTAGTTTTATTAACAGTAAAATTTACTCTTTTAAAAAGTCCACAATTCTTTTAATTTTGCTGTACATGCATAATTATGTAATTATCCCCATGATCAAGATACACAACAGTTCCAACACCCAAAATAATTCTTCCACGTCTCTTTGTAGCCACCTTCACTTTCACAAAATATGTTTTCATCATAGTTTTTTGCTTTTTCAGCACATCATATAAATAAAATCATACAGTATTTTATCTTTTAGTCTTGCTTCTACTTAGCATAATGCATTAGAGATTCATCCATGTTCTTGACAGTATCAGTAATTTATTCCTTATTCCTACTGAGTTTTTATTGCTATAAATGGATATACCACAATTTATCTATTCCAGTTTCCTTCCAGTTTTCTTTGCCAATTATAAAATAATGTGCTACAAACATCAATATCCAGAGTAATCTGATACAAACATATGCATACAAGCTTTTGAGTGAACATAACTTTTCATTTCACTTGAGCAAATGCCTAAGAGAATTACTAGGTCATATGATGAATATATGTATAACTCTAGAAGAAACTACCAATGTTTTTTTCCAAAGTGGCTGCATGTTTTGGCATTCTCACTGGCAATGTGTAAGTTCCAGTTGCTTTGCATCTTCACCTACAAACGTTTTTGTCCTTTTTTTGGTTGTTGCCTTTCAGATTTATTTTGTATTGCTCTTGTTGCTGAATGGAAACTGACTGTAGTGAGTAAGAATAGAAGACAAAAAAGCAGTGGTCAAGGTGAGAGAGGGTGACAGTTTGCATGAAGGACTCAGGAACATCATAGGAAATGTCAACTTGATACAATTTTCAGGGTTAAGTACAGATAAAAGAAATGAATGAGAAATTGGACATTACATGTGAGAGAAAAGGATGAATCTGGAACAATGAGGTAATGGTAGTACCTCATACTGAGACAGTATATGTAGATTAAGAAAATTTCAGGAAAGGGTAATCAAGAAAGAGTCTTTAAACATGTTATGCTTGAGATGCCTCTTAAACATACAAGAAACGATGTCAAATAATTAAAAGAAATAGAAGCTGAAGTTCATAAAAGTGATTTGAACCAGATATATAAATCTATGACTCAGGTAGGGCTGGAGATTTATACTTGGGATTTACCAGGTCTCTGTAACATTTAAAAGCATTGCATGGAATGAGATTCCCTAGAGATGCTATATAGAAAAGTGCTCCCCATGTCACTTTTACAGTTAGAATTTAGAAAGAAAAGGGAGACCTAGCCATAGTGACTGGTAAGAAGTGGCCAAAGAAATTTGCAGTCAATAGGCAACTATACATTATCAAGTATACAAACAAAAAGTATACAAGTAAAGACAGCACAAGATGACATACTTCTCAGAGAATAATTGTCAGGTTTTGGTAGCAGATGGTGGTCTTACTCCTTTTCCCTCTCAATCATCTGTTGTTGTTACTTTAAATATGGAATGAAATAATCACTCAGCCACAGGATCAGACTAGAATATAAAAATGGGCTCCTATTGACCAAACTTGACAACTTTTCAGTAGGAGATTAGAAGGCAGGACTGGGTGAGGAGGTTGATGATGTTGTGAGCACCTGAAGAAAGACACTTCTTAGCCATTCTCAATTTTTCTATTGCACAATGAATATTGTAGAAATAATGTAAGTTGTAAAAATGAAACCATGTAGAAGATATGACTTGATGCAATGACTAAGATCCCAGCTTTGGAATCAAAGAGGTTGGATCGAATATCCTATCCACCACCTCTAGAGTCTCAATGGAGCACCAGACTCATATTTTTACAATGTAAGTCAGGCCATGTCACTCCTCCTCCCAGAATCTTCCTTTGGCTCCCCATCTTTAAAAAATAAAATTTAAAATCCTTGCAAGGTCTGATAATACCCTATTGAAATGGTGCATTCCCATTACCTCTGATGTTATCATCCACAAGTTATTCCTCTCTTGCTTCCTTTCAGCCACCATATGTGTACCAACAATTGAGCACACTAGGCACATTACTTCCTCAGATTCTTTGAATACTCTGCATTCTTTCTAGAATGCTCTCTTCTAAGACATCCTCATGGCTCATGACCTCATCTTTTGTAGGTCTTTGCTCAAAGTTGTCTTCTCAGTGAGCCCCATTGCCCCAAACTCTCTGGCATTACAGATCCTTCTATTTATTTCACCCACCTTATTTTTCTCTGTAATCTTTCCATCAACGAGCATACTGTTTATCTATCTATATCTACATGGATTTCAATTATTATTATACCTCTAATGTGTAACCTCCCTGATGGAATAAAATTTGTATGTCTTATCTACTGCAGTATCTCCAGGAACCAGAACAGGGTCTGGTATGTAGTAAGCACTCAATAAACATTGCATGAGAGGATTAAACGACGTACGTAAGTCATTACACACAGTGTCTAACATATTATAAGACTACTGCAAATGATTGCATGGTTATTGTTACTGTTATCATTATTAATATTTTTCATTTAATTTTTTAATTGCTAATGAATTAAATTCTAAGACATCAGTACATAATCATTATATCAGTCTTTGCCAAAAGCTGAGTAGTTAGACTCTTTTAGCTTGGCCACCTAAAAGTTAAGGATGTTTCAGACACCTGAGAGAGGCTTGTGAAGCTGAGAGCTGTAACTTCAATGAGCATGAACTATATTTAGCTGCAGTTTTTACTGAAGGACATTTCTCTCTGCACATTAAATGAGTTGGGCAGAACATTATATATTTTGTATAAACCAGGAAGGAAATGAGGCTGTGTTTCTAAGACCAGTAATTTGTATGTTACGACCCAGACGACTGACTGCTGTGCTGGATTCCTTCAAGGCTTCTTCCCTAGAAATCGCTTGTTAAGAGGTTCAGTCCTCGTTCTAGCATTTGAAACTTTCCTTCTCCTTGATTTTTAACAGACATGTGCATTGCCAACAAAAACAAAAGTCGTGTCATAAAATAACGATAATAAAGAAAAACCTAAGATTTATAGTGAGGCAGCGACGCTGCTAAGCCCCTCTGACTGATCATACTACTTCATCATTGAAAACCCTCTATTATGGGTTGACTTGTGTCCTCCCAGAATTCATGTTAAATCCTAAACACCAGTACCTCAGAATATGAAAGGCCAATACTACCTTTTACTCACATTTCCCCAGCCAAAACTAGACCCGAAACGGCTACAGGAATATTCTGGCCTACAGTGAGTAATGGGCCATCAAGGCCATGAGCCACTGCAGGAAGAGCGCACAGCCCTGTGAGGAGCTCCTGTACATTCTGCTCGCTGGGTCCGGCAGCTGGATGCAGCACTGGAACAGCATGCCAAAGACTGCACCTTCGCCAACAAGATTCAACTACTTACTTCAGCATACCCTCCTAGCCATCAGCGCTGGTGACCCCCATCCTCTTGTTGTCTGCTAGAGCCTACCCCAGTTACACATCACCACCTCCCGATCTCTGAGGCACAAATAGAGTTGTTGTTGAAAAAATAAAAAATAAAAAAACAAATGAATAATGTAAAAATAGAATTCTTAAATATTGAATCTAACTTTAAATATACCAAGAGAGCTTGGTATTATTGAAAGATGTCTAGCCATCTAATGCCTTTTTATAAGCAATAGTAAATCTAATGATCTTTTGGTAGTAAATGGAACATTTGGGTTCTTTATTTAGATTATGCTCAACAAGCATCTATTTAACATTACTTATATGCCAGCAAGCAGGGAAACATGTTAGAGGCTATTGCCATGTTCTAGTTAAGAAACAACAGTGATTTAGACTAAGTAACAGTGGATATAAAGAGAAGTGTACTGATAAGGTGATGTATTTTGAAGCTAGAGCCAATAGGTCTTGGTGCTCATTAAGAGTGGAGCTGTTTGTAGGAGTGGTGAGAAGTGAAGGGAAAAAATTCCAATTGCCAACTGGTTACCATTTATTTAGATAAGAAAGTTTGTTTTGTAAAAATGAAACCATATTGTAGTCCCATACAGGTAATATTAGCATAAGGGTTTTTTTCTCTTCTCTTTTTGTTTTCTTTTAATTGGGAGTAGATCAAAGTGTTACTCTCGGTTCGAATTAGATTCGAACAGCTCTCTTTTGACTAAAATGGTGCCTTCAAGCAACAAATGCTAACCATACTCTTCCACCAAAATTTATCAGGGTATTCATCCCATAGAATGTACATTTATAGAGTTGTAAAACTTTGGCATTCCACATTTTTTAATGTGGTCAAGTAGAAAAAATGCCAAGATTTTTGGAATGCATTTTTGAATTTTTTTAATAGGAAAGTTTCTCTTTTGGAAATACTAGCTAGATCTCTAGGTGACAAGCAGATACAGCAGATAAAGTAAAAGCCATTCATGTCAGCTCAACCAGGCACATGGATTTGGGTCTCATGACTCTTGACCCCATTCTACTCCCGTTATAAAAAAAAAGTCCTCAGTCATCATTTTATTATGATACACTACAGATCGGAAATGTCAAAGGAGGCAGGTTGGCATATTGCTGAAAGAACTGTGCATGAGCCCTGCAATGACAAACACAACCATTTCGTAGTAGGAAATTTGGGCAAAAGAAGCTATGAGAAGGTCAACTGTCCATCAGAATTCTATAAAGGGGGCAGCTACACCAGAATAGTATCTGGTTGTTATTAGAACTACCAAAGTTATGCTATTCTGATGAGCCAACTTCCAATAAGAACCCAAATTACCCCAGGCAGCAGTGAGAAGGAAACTGTGAAGAGATGGGGCAGGCTGTTTAAAAAGGCAGTATTTAAGATTCACCCTCTGGTCAGTGGTACGAAGTTTCAAATTAAAAATTAAACACAAAGGTATGGATAGGAAAAGATACCTAGAAAGCTGCTTAATGATAAATAAGAAGTGCAGCATTGTTGTGAGGGTCACAAAGAAGACACAAAACTCCCAAGGGGTTCAAATGGCATGACTTAATCAAACAGCTCTCTTTTGACTAAAATAGTGCCTTCAAGCAACAAATGCTAACCATACTCTTCCACCAAAATTTATCAGGGTATTCATCCCATAGAATGTACATTTATAGAGTTGTAAAACGTTGGCATTCTACATTTTTTAATTTAACAGTTATGTTCATACCTAAATGGCACTAAAATACTAGCATATTTAACAGAAACATCTTAAGTACAAAATGTGTTCAGTCTTGACAGACTCACTGCTCGTGACATTCTAGATTATTTTGGGAAATAGTCGTCTTGGGTCTTGTTTGTTAGAGATCACTAGTGACTAAAAACTTGTAGCAATAAAATAATTTGAGAATGAAAGGAATATTATAATGTGCCTAGTTGAGTATAGTTATGGGTTATGTATTTTACACAAACTCATATCTCACTTTACCCCCATAAAATTCCAATTGAAAGGCTGAAAAGGAATCATGCTGGAGGGATAGCTCTTATCTTCATGCTCCTCATTTACAGCAGAACTTCAATTATACAGAATTTTAAGAGAATTCATGGAATTCTAGTTACTTTTTTCCTTTGGAAATTACCCAGTCTTGGGTATGTCTTTATTAGCAGTGTGAGAACAGGCTAATACACTAACTATCCTGCTTCCTCTCTCCTGCTACAAGCCTTTCTATGTATTTAGGAATCAGTTAGATTTGTGTCCTTGTCTATACTTTTTTTTTTATTAAGATGGTATATCAAACAAACTGCATTCTACAAGCAGATCTCCAAATTCAGTCAGGACTGATTAGTCCTCTGTACCTTTCAGATTTGTCAGACACAAATTTAAAGCCAGAGAATGGAGTACTTCATCATCTTTATCAGATGAAAAAAAAAATGAGGCCCATAGATTTATATAAAGGACAAAACTCTACAAAGATAGCGGTAGCTCTCATGGATAAATGTTTTGGCTGATATTGGGATATTCGTGCTCTAGCGTAACTGCACTTGTTAGCAATAACTTAAGCATATTCTGAAAATGACCTTGTATGGCAAATGGACCTGAATGTTTGCTCCAAGCTAGGGAATATGGCAGTGGCCAACCTGGAGATTCATTCCTTGTCTATGAAAAACATATGAGCTGTTAGTCTGTCCTGTGGAACACTGACTGTACAGAGAATTGGGGCTCTGAGTTTTAGGCTGAATGAAGGTTGCCAGGTGAGGTTTGTTAGGGGAAGGTGCTAAGTGAAAATGGTATATAAACTGCATGTCTTTGCAAGTGATTGTGGTTCTCCTGTCCAGTCTGTGGCCACTGAGCTGTCTCCTCTGTATGTAAGCTTCCAGTAAAACGCCATGTCTTGTTTGCTGGCTCTGAATTTCTTCTTAGTTCTCTCAAATCTGGTGCCATCTCCACTGGAGTTGATAGGAATTTGGCACAGCACTCACTTACCAAGGCACTTCAGAGATCCTAATGCCTTCATGTGGGGATCTTTCATGGATATATTACAGGAGACAAGACAGAAGGCTGAAACTGTGGGTCTTTGCCCCTACTCCTTCAACAAACAGTAGGTAACCACAAGTGCTCCTGATCATGAGAATATGAGACCTATGAGAGTTGTGGAAAAATAGGTGTGAATGATGAAGATGTGGGGATTTCAACTCACTTTGGCTCACTGCTTGTCTTTTTAGCTTTGCCTGTGAGTAGAAAATGCACATGCTAAAGTTACCAGGGAAAAAGCAACATATACTCAGTGAAAAGCTAACGTTGCCAGATACATCAGGGAGAGAGATTTGCATGTGAGGGTTTCATGGCACCTCTTGCCATCCCCCATTCCATAGGTCTGTGCTCGTTTACTGAACGTGCATTTTTGAAGTGCGCCACTATGCTCTCCCTTAAAAAGATTGGTGACACCTGGGCTGGGCACGGTGGCTCACGCCTACAATCCCAGCACTTTGGAAGGCTGAGGCAGGCGGATCTTTTGAGGTCAGGAATTAGAGACCAGCCTGGCTAACATGGTGAAATACCATCTCTACTGCACACCTGCAGTCCCAGCTACTCAGGAGGCTCAGGCAGGAGAATCGCTTGAACCTTGGGGGCAGAGGTTGCACTAAGCCGAGATCACGCCACTGTACTCCAGCCTGGGTAACAAAGCAAGACTCTGTCTCAAAAAAAAGATTGATGACATCCTCAATATCCACCACATGTGCTGAATTAAGTACTTGCTCTTCCCACATGGTCCCAACAATGATTATATATTGGGTTACCAGGGCCTGTCCATTTCTGCTCAAAGTGGGACTTCTCCAAAGGGCCATACTTCCCGGGGAGCTCTCTTTGGGGCCAGTTCAGCATTAGTCAGACCTGCTTGCTATCTCAGGCAACCCTGCTCAATCTTGTTCCTTTTTCCCTGTTCAAACCTACCTCCTCCTCCTTTTATTTTTTACAAGTATGCCCTCTCCCCAAATCAACCTCTTGCCCTAATTCTGGTTCAGTATTTGCTCCTATAAAACATAACATACTCAGCTTATTCTTAAAATCAATCTTGTCTTGCCTCTACCTCATCTGTCTTTTCCAGTATTTTACGCTTAGGCTATTATGTAATTTCTGGCACATATAGATAATACATTCATGGGTTCTAGTTCCAGGTTTTCTACAGGTGTTATGTGTGACAGGACAGTTAATATCCTTAGAAAAAATCCTTCTCTGTGTGCTTTCTATGCTCCTGTCCAGAGGAAACGAAGCCTAGCACTTCCACACCTCTGGGAGAATAATTTGGTCTGACAAGCGATGGACCCCATTAGCAACCGTATTGAGTTGCTTCCCTTAAGCAAACAAATTTGGCAGCAGAGGCACCACTGGCAGAATTGTAGCAGACCAGTCACTGCTGAGTTGGACAGTGTTAAAGCAGAAAGGTCACAAACAAGCCTTTCAGGCGTGGGCCGGCAACGTTTTTCTGAACAAAAAGCCAGTTTTCCTGCCTCAGCCTCCCAAGTAGCTGGGACTACAGCCGCATACTACCACACCCAGATAACTTTTGTATTTTTAGTAGAGATGGGGTTTCACCATGTTGGTCAGGCTGGCCTCAAACTCCTGACCTTGTGATCCGCCTGCCTTCTGCCTCTCCAAGTGCTAGGATTAAAGACGTGAACCATGGCACCCGGCCTGATTCTTTTTTAACAAGTTGCAGGCCTTTGCACTAGCATCCCCTCTTCAGAAGTATCTTTCATAGTAGGTATATGTAGTTTTACTTTTTATTTGGGGATAATATAGACTTACAGAAGAACTACAAAAATTGTAAAAAAGTTGTCACATATCCTTTGCCTAGCTTCACTTAACATTAATATCTTGGATAATCCTGGTACAACTATGAAGACTCAGACATTAGGACTGGTATAATACTACAACTGAACTGCAGACTTTCTATTTTGCCAGTTCATGCACTAAGACCCCCATCCTCCATTCCAGAAAAAAACCCAGGTATTTAGTTTCCACATCTCTTTAGTCTCCTCCATTCTTGACAGTTCCTCCGTCTTTCCATGTCTTTCAAGACTTTGAGATTTTGAAAGTATTATCCAGTTATTTTATAGTGTCCTCCAATTTGCATATCTGGTATTTCATAGGTTGTACTTTTCACCATCTTACTTCCTTTGGTTCTTTGCTCTAATATCTCAGTGAAGTCTTTTCTGATCATTATATTTAAAATGTTACCCAGTTCGCTTTACCCCAAAGGTTGCCTACCATAATCCCCTGCTTTATTTTTCTCCACTTACAAAGATTAACTATTCCTTATTTCTTCATTATTTGTTTATTGTCAGTCTACCTCTACAAGAATATTGACTCCATAAAGGCAGAGATTTTTGCCTAATTTCCAGAAAATGCCTTGATACATAGAAGATGCTCCATAAAGTTTCCTTGAATGAATTCAATGTGTGAACTGGATCTTTTGCTGTTCTGAGGAATTCAGAAAGCAAAAGGAGCTTACCTCAAGTCTTGAAATGCTATACAACATAGAAAATTCAAAGACTGTTGGAACTACCCAGCTAAGAGGCTAGATGAAGCTTCATGGGACACCTCACATATAGTTTTCTATTTTTTAAACTTAAACCAGTTGGAACAATTATTTAAAATATACCTCTTGCTAAGCTCTGCAGGTGCAAATTTATAAGCTTGGATTTTTCTACTTCTTTTTGAAAAAAAATTTGATGAAATTATGGAAATGAAAACCTCTTAGCCTTTATAACTACTGTACTTTGCTCAGTAAAATGGATTTCAGATGCAGAAACATTTCACCCTCAAACGGAGCCTTTCAAAATCATTTCCTGACATTTTCACTCATACAAGTGCAAATGCCTCTTGATTCATGGAGATTTGAGGCATGTCAAAAACCCAGGCTGTTCTCAATTATAACGGGTTTGCTATTCCATCAGCAAATTATACAACACTATTTTTTTACTCTTCTCCTTTTTTATCTTACTTTTAGTTTCCAATATAATATTAGAGTTTCTACCCAAAGTAATAAAGGGTGAAATAAAGTAGACAAAACTATAATCTGGTAATTTTATTGCCTGTGACCATCACAGAAGAGACTGAATAGAAGAGGTTCTGGTGCTAGAAACCTTGGGAATTACTTTGAATTTCAGTGTCCAGGACCAAGAAGAAGGAATGAGGTACAGTGAAGAGTTAAGTGATGTTGATTTCTAACATCAGATATTCAGAAAATCACCTGATTTTCTTAAGCCTGGTTTCTTTACTTACAAAATGAAGTAATATCATACTTACTAAATAATGTACTAAGTCCCTGCTAATACATTTATTAAGTCTCTGCTACCGCCAATCCCTGGAAATACATAAATGGAAGACACAGGGTCTCTTCCCAATGATTTCACAGGTGAGGAATATAGACTTCCCAGGAAAAAAAAATACACTATAGTATGATCATTTTTAAAATATCAGTTTATATAGAGAAAGGGTTGGTGACCAGTACCTTGGACTAATGACATCAGAGGGATTAATGAGGTTCATGGACAGTTCAACAAGAGAGTAGTCTTAGAGGACGTAGGAAGATGTGATAGTAATTGAAATAAGGAGAAGTAGTTCGAGATTTTGCCAGCACAAAGATTAGGAAGTCAGTTGTGAATGTATGAAAACTGGGGCATGTGTGAGACAGTCACGCTGAAATTTTTGTAGAAAGTTATACAAGCCTGACCTTCAGAAAAAAGATCTAGAAGAAAATATGGACTTGAGAAGCATCAAGACATAGATCAGTGATGTTTCTCAAGAGGCAACTATAGAACCAGAAGAATACAGAGTTTAGGACTTAGGCTTGAACAACACCAGTATTTAAAGATTAGGTAGAGACAGATGTCCCCAAAAAGGAGTTAGAAAAAAATTACTCAAATGGAGGAGGAATATTATGAAACATTAGAGCTATAGAAGTGAAAAAGTAAGGTACTTTAAGAGGTTGTCACCATTAGACAGTAAAATGTATCCACTAGATATAGCCTAATGATTCTCATTGGTGACATTCAAGAAAGCTGTTCTCATGGTGAGGCTGGGCCAATTGAAGATCGAAGTAGACATCAAACAGTGTGTTGAAACTGCTGGAAAATAAGGAATGCGAAAGGAAATAGGAAGCTATTAAGATAACTATATAGAAGTCTCCGTATATGTTACTATTATTTTATTAGCCTACTCTCTCCATCATCGCCTCTGCACATGTATGATTATAATCTTATATACTACCTAAATATTTAATATATCTATTAGATATAAGATATGTATAAGGCATATTAGAGAGATGATAGGTAAGTAGGTAGACAGAATGATAGGTTCTTACTAATTAAATAACTTTGACACTGAATTATAAATATTAAAATAAAAACTTAAGACAAATTACATTTATTCTAATGTTTATCCCCATATGTTAGTTTTGCCTAATTCAGAACCTCATGCAAATATAATTATAAAGGAAATACTTTTTTGTTTGAGCAAAAGAATACTCAGCATTATGCTTTGAGAATATTGTATGTCTTAGTAGTTGAATACATTTTTATTTCATTAATATATCATAATTTGTTAAGCCATTTCCTGCTTTTGAACATTTGCTTGATTTTCAGTTTGTGACTTTGATCAGCAAAGTTACCATGAACAATGTTTTTCCAATCTATATGCTATATGTAATCAAATGTTTTTATTTCTCTCAGGAAAATATCTATCAGTAAAATTGAAGGGTCATGGGCAGATATATATTTAAATTAAAATAAACTAAAAATTTTCCAAAGTGTATGTGCCATTTTATAGTTTTATAAACAAAGTTTCCATTCCAGACCCTTGCCAATATTTTGCTATCTCATTTTTTTATTTTAGTTATTCATTTGGTTTTCATTTGTATTTCATTAAATAGCAAAATATATTGAACACGTTTATTTGCTCATTTGTTATGTGTAATATATCTTTATTAAAAATGTATTCGAAACCTTTCAGCAAACTTTATTGTTATTTGTATTTTTATTACTGAGTTGTTAAAATTTTTTATATAACTTGGATACAAGTTCATTTTCAGAAATCAGTACTGTGAATATTAGAAATCAGTTCTATCAATTTTCAGAAATTTAATATTAACTAATAATATAATTATTAATATATAATTGATAGCAACACAATAATATAATGATTGATATTAATAGATATTAATATTAATTAAATATAATTAATACTATAATTAATATATTAATATTAGCCTGCTCATGATTTGCAGCAGCATCTGATGTGTAGAAATTATGGAGACCATACTATGGAAAAAATCTTTAGAGTGCTGAGATTAAGAAAAAAAAAAAACTATGAATATAGAATTCCATATCTAAAAAAAATTCTACAGAAATAAAGGAAAATTAAGATAGTTTCAGCTGAAGAAAAATTAAGAGAAGTTTTTGTCAACAGACCAACTCTGCAAGAAATGCTAAAGTAAGCTCTTCAGGCTAAAGGCAAAAATAAAGGGGAAAACTTGAGTTTTCATAAATAAAGGAAGAAAACCAGAAAAGTTAAACATTTGTGTAAACATAAAAGATTATTTTCCCTTTAAGTATCTTAAAATACACGTAATTATGTAAAGCAAAAATTACAATGTTGTCATCTGGAATTTTCAACATATGTCAATATAATAAAAATGACAACTGAGGCATAAAGTTCAGTGGTGGATGAAATTGAAAAGAGCTATGTGAATGGAAGATTTCTACATTTTATATCAAGTGTTATATTTTTAACTAATAATATTAAATAGATTGTAATGAATTAAATATGTGTATAGTAATTCTTATAGCACTCATTAGAAAAATTAAAAATATAAAAAGACAAAAATGTACCACCAAGCAATAGTACAGTGCACTTTCTTCTCAAGTGGACATGAAATATGACAAGCCTCAATAAATTAGAAAGAATTAAAATCTTATAAGGTGTTTTCTCTGTAACAGAATTAAATTAGAAACCAATGAGAAAAGAAAACTAGGAAAATTCACAAATGTGTGAAAACTAAACAACACACTGCTAAATAACCAAAGGGTTAATGAAGAAAACCCAAGAAAAATTACAAAATATTTTGAAATAAAAGAAAACAAAAAGACAATATGTAGAATTTATGAAATGTAACAAAGCCAGCAATTAAAGGAAAATTTATACCTATAAATGACTAAGTGTTTTACAAAGAAAGTTTTCAAATCAATAGCCTAGCCTCCCACCTGAAAAAACTAGAAAAAGAAGAATAATCTACAGCCAAAGCACAAATAAAACATTAGAATGAAAAATCAATGAAATAGAATGGAAACAATGGAAAACACAAAAGCAAAAGTTGGCTCTTCAAAAAATATCAATGAAATTGTCAAATAATTAGCTACACCGACCAAGAACAACAGCCAAAAAGACATGAATAACTAAAATAAAAAATGAAAGAAGAGACCTTTCTCCCAAGCTTATAAAAATATAAAGGATTATAAAGGAACACTATGAGTAATTGTATGCCAACAAATTTAAAAATCTACATGAAATGAACAAATTCCTACAAAAAAAGAAATACCAAAATTGACTCAAAAAGAAATAGAAAATCTAAATAAAATTATAACAAAATAAATAGAATTAGTAATCCAAAAATTCTCCACAAAGGAAAATTCAGGTCCAGATGGCTTTACTGACAAAAATCTACCAAATGTTCAAAGTAGACTTGACCATGGACGATAGCTCATGCCTGTAATTCCAGCACTTTGGAAGGCTGCAGCTAGCGGATCACTTGAATTAATGAGTTTGAAGCAAGATGGTGAAACCCTGTTTCTACAAAAGAGACAAAAAGCCAGGCATAGTGTTGCATGCCTGTAGTCCCAGCTAGTCAGGAGACTGAGGTGGGAGGATGCCTTGATCCTGGGAGGCGGAGGTTGCAGTGAGCAGAAGTGGAGATGGCACAACTGCAATTCAGCCTAGGCAATAGAGCCAGACTTTGTCTCAATAAATAAATAAATAAATAAACAAACAAACAAAGTAGACTTAACTACAATCATTGACAGACTCCTCCAAAGACAGAAAAGATAACATTTACCAACTCATTCTATGAGGCCAGTATTAATCTGATTCCCAAACCAAAGACATCACAGGAAAAGAAAACAATTAAATAACATGCCTTATGAAAAGACCACCTCCCCAAAAAGTTGTAAACAAAATACTGGAAAAGTGAACTGAACAACATATAAAAAGTATCATACAAAATGATCAAGTGATATTTACCCCAGAAATGCAAGGTTAGCTCAATGTATGAAAATCAAACTATGTAATATACCATGTTAATAAAATAAAGGCAAAAACCATATAATCATCTTAATATGCAAATAAAATGCATTTGACACATCAACACCTATTCATGACAAAAGCACTCAACAAACTAGGAAGAGAAGGAAGCTTCCTGAACCTGGTAACAACCATCTATCCTAAACCCATTGTTAACCACACTAAATGGTGAAAGACTGAATGTTTATGCCCATCAAGAACAAGACAAGGATGTCTGCTCTCACCGCTTATAAAACATTATACTGGAAAATCTAGCCAGGGCAATTAGATAAGAAGGAAAAATGAAAGGCATACAGTTTTGAAAGACAAAAAAACTACCTCCATGTAGCTTATGTGCAGATTACATGAGCTTGTACCTAGAAAATTCTAATGCATCAACATGCACTCATACACACACACACACACACACACACACACACAAACTATTAGAAGTAATAAATTCAGGATTCCTCATCAATATAAAGAAATTTGTTATATTTCTATACATTAACAATGAACAATCCAAAAATGAATTTAATAAAATAATACTACTCACAGTAATATCATAAACAATAAAGATCTTACGGATGTATTTAACAAAATAAGTATATTTCTTGCACACTAAAAACTAGAAAACAATGATGAAATAAATTAAAGAAGACCTTAGTAAGTGAAAAGGCATTCCATGTTCATGGGTAGAAAGACAATATTGTTAAGATGTCAATATTACCAAAAAATGATCACAGGTTCAATGCAATACCTTTGAACATTTTAATGCCTTTTTTGTTGTTGTTTACTGTAGTGGAACAGCCTATTCTCAAATTCATATGAAATAGCAAGGATGCTTAAAGGGCTCAAACATTCTTGAAAAAGAAAAACAAAGTAGGATTCACACTTCCCTATTTCAAATCTTATTACAAAGCAACAGTAATCAAGACATGTTACTGGCATAAAAATTGATATATAGATCCATGGAACAGAATTAAGAATTCAGAAATAAACCAATACATTCACAATCAATTGATTTTCAACATAGATTCCAAGACAATTCAATGGTAATCATTTTAACTTCAAATTAAGTGGTTTAAAAAACCATTTATAGAACTATCCATATTTTAAAGTTCTGCTTATATCAATATTGCAATTGTTAATTATATAATTTTGTATGATAAATTTATATTGACAAATTTATCCTCATAAAGTTGTTTATTGTATTCCCTTGTTAAACGTTTAATGACTGAAGGATCTAAAGCTGTCCATTTATTACTGATATGGTTAATTTGTGTTTTCTTTATTTTTGTTTGATCAGCCTAGCTAGAGGTTTGACAATTTTATTACTCTTTTTAATGTATTAGTTTTAGATTATCATAATCTCTATTTTGTTAGATTTTTATTTCAATGTCTTCTGCCCTGATTCTTTCTTTCTTCTATTAATTTGTGTTTAATTTTCTCATATTTTTCAATATCCTTAAGATACATGCTTAGATCATTGATTTTATCAGTTGTTTCTTCTTTTTTTTTTTTTTTTTTTGCTTTCAATTCACTGGTTTTTAATTTTTCATTCTTGATTTACTGAGGAGTAAAGGTGAGACTCATCCAACTGATGACAAAGTAAAACAGGAAAACAGGATAAACAGCTAGGGCTCTGCGGTTAGGAGCCTGGCTATCCACAAGGAAAGCTGTGGAGGCAACTATAGACCAGGCAAACATTACGATCACTGCAAAAAGCCGAACCATGAAGTTTACAGGTCCTGCTCCAGCCAAAAGTACCAGCCGGCAAATCAGCATTGCTACTGTCAAGGGGAGTATACAGTAACCCAACACACAGAGGCTCTGAAAAAAAGATATGTTGCCTCCAAGAAGTTTTGAGTTGAGGGTGATGGTAACTGCACCAAACCAAACAATGACAAACACCTCTGCAAACTGGGGCCCTCCATCTTTTTCACTATCTGCAGAGTCTCTTTGCAGCATTAATGCGAGTGTCACACAAAGGATCAAAGCGCCCCACAAATCCCAATCTCTCAAAAGAGTATTACTTTTCCTTGGGTACAAAACATGCATGAATTTTTTCCCAGCAGCTTTTGGATCACACATGATGGTATTGTGAACAGATTCGTTTAATGTGGAGCTGTCAAATTCCCGGATGCGAGATCTTATAGGAATGGTGATTTTTCCCTCTCCTGGAATGTCTTGTGAGATGGATATATCTGAAAGGCCTGCAAGCAAATATTTACTAATGTAATGATGCCTGGGATTTGCTTCAAAGTAATAAAGAAGGTAGGTAGGGCAGGGGCCCGGGCGATGCTGTCCCCAGGCCTCCTGGAGACTCCTCCGCTTCCGCCACGTTGGCCCTCCTTCTCCCGGGTCGCTCCCATAGGTCTTTGCAGTACCTCCTCCTTGGGCTTACCAGTTTTTTCTAATAGTGATTTCTGCTTTAATATAAACCCACAGATTTTGACACACTATGTTTTTATTTTAATTCATTGTTTTATCTGATTTTTATCACTTTACACACATTCAGAGAAGTACTGAGCTTGCTTCTTTACAGATATGGAAATCCAGTTTAAGTAGGGTAGAAGGACTTACCTAAGATTTCATAACTATGAATTCACAGACCCAAGAGTTGAACCCAGGCCTTTGGAAAACAAGCATCCTTCTACCAAGTCAAGCTGCCCCTTAACCATGCAGAGACATTTTAATCTCTGAATGAACAAGACATTTTGACATTTACTTACAGTAGTCATTAAAAGAAAGTGCATAGGCAGTGACCATCAAGGGCTCAGAACCATCTGTTCTGCTTGAATTTGAAACTAGGTGTCTCTCTAGAGAAAAATCAGAGACGGCTGTGGCTTTTCTTTTTCTCATTCAGATAGAGAATTTATTTCAAAAAATTTGAAAGAAAATAATACAGACAACACAACTGGAACAATCACAGTAAGTAGCATTAACATCCTAAACCAGAAGCATAAAAGGCACAGAAGATGATTTTTTTAAAAATTTTTTTATCATTATATTTTAAGTTCTTGGATACATGTGCAGAACGTGCAGGTTTCTTGCATAGGTATACATGTGCCATGGTGGTTTGCTGCACGCATCAACCCATCATCTACATTATGCACTTCTCCTAATGCTATCCCTTCCCTAGCCCTCTAACCCCCTGAAAGGCCCCAGTGTGTGATGTTCCCCACCCTGTGTCCAGGGTTTCTCATTGTTAAACTCCCAGTTATGAGTGAGAAGAGGTAGTGTTTGGTTTTCTGTTCCTGTATTAGTTTTCTGATAATGATGATTTCCAACTTCATCTATGTCCCTACAAATGACATGAATTCATTCTTTTTTATGGCTGCATAGTATTCCATTGTGTACATGTGCCATATTTTATTTATCCAGTCTATCATTGATGAGCATTTGGGTTGGTTTCAAGTCTTTGCTATTGTGAATAGTGCTGCAATAAACATATGTATGCATGTGTCTTTATAAAAGAATGATTTATAATCCTTTAGGTATATACCCAGTAATGAGATTGCTGGGTCAAATGGTATTTCTGGGTTCTAGATCCTTAAGGAATCGCCACACTGTCTTCCACAATGGTTGAACTAATTTACACTTCCATCAACAGTGTGAAAGCATTCCTATTTTTCAACATCCTCTCCAGCATATGTTGTCTCCTGACTTTTTAATGACCACCATTTTAACTGTCATCAGATGGTATCTCATTGTGGTTTTGATTTGCATTTATCTAATAACCAGTGATAATGAACTTTTTTTCATATGTTTTTTGGCCACATTAATGCCTTCTTTTAAGAAGTGTCTGTTCATATTGTTTGCTCACTTTTTGATGGGGTTGTTTGTTACTTTTCTTGTAAATTTGTTTAAGTTCTTTGTAGATTCTGGATATTAGCCCTTTGTCAGTTGGATAGATTGCAAAAATTTTTTCTCAATTTGTAGGATGCTTGTTCACTCTGATGATAGTTTATTTTGCTCTGCAGAAGCTCTTTAGTTTAATTAGATACCATTTGTCAATTTTGGCTTTTGTTTCAATTGCTTTTGGTGTTTTAGCCATGAAGTCTTTGCCCATGCCAACATCTTGAATGGTATTGCCTGGGATTTCCTCTAGGGTATTTATACTTTCAGGTCTTATGTTTAAGTCTTTAATCCATCTTGAATTAATTTTTGTATAAAGTGTAAGGAAGGGGTCCAGTTTCAGTTTTCTGCACATGGATAGCCAGTTTTCCCAACACCATTTATTAAAAAGGGAATCCAGCAGCAAATCAAAACGTTTATCCACCACTATCAAGTTGGCTTCATCCCTGGAATGCAAGGTTGGTTCAACATAAGCAAATCAATAAATGTAATCCATGACAAAAACCTCATGACTATCTCAATAGATGCAGATAAGGCCTTTGATACAATTCAACACTGATTTATGCTAAAAACTCTCAATAAACTAGGTATTAATGGAACATGTCTCAAAATAATAAGAGTTATTTATGACAAACTCACAGGCAATATCATACTGAATGGGCAAAAGCTGGAATCATTCCCTTTGAAAACCAGCACAAGATAAGGATGCCCTCTCTCACCACTCCTATTCAACATAGTATTGGAAGTTCTGGCCAGGGCAATCAGGCAAGAGAAAGAAATAAACGTATTCAAATAGGAAGAGAGGAAGTCCAATTGTCTCTGTTTGCAGATGACATGATTGCATATTCACAAAATGCCATCATCTCAGCCCAAAATCTCCTTAAGCTGATAAGCAATTTCAGCAGTCTCAGGATACAAAATCGATGTGCAAAAATCACAAACATTTCTATACACCAATAACAGACAAACAGAGAGATAAATCATGAGTGAACTCCCATTCACAATTGCTACAAAGAGAAGGAAATACATAGGAAAACAACTTGCAAGGGATGTGAAGGACCACTTCAAGGAGAATTACAAACCACTGCTAAAGAAAATAAGAGAGGACACAAACAAATGGAAAAAATCATTCCATCCTCAGGGATAGGAAGAATCAATATCATGAAAATGGCCATATTGCCCAAAGTAATGTATAGATTCAATGTTATTCCCATCACCTACCACTTAGTTTCTTCACAGAATTAGAAAAAAAAAAAAAAACTACTTTAAATTTCATACGGAACCAAAAAAGAGTCTGAATAGACAAGACTCCTAAGCAAAAAGAGCAAAGCTGGAGGCATTATGCTACCTGACTTCAAACTATGCTATAAGGCCACAGTAATCAAAACAGCATGATACTGGTACCAAAACAGATATATAGACCAATGGAACAGAACAGAGGCCACAGAAATAACACCATACATCTACGACCATCTGATCTTTGACAAATCTGACAGAAACAAACAATGGAGAAGGTACTTTTTATAATACAGGTATACATAACACATGTACACGTACACATATGAAAAATGACAAAGCCTTGTAAAAAATTCTGTGATAAGTGACTTCCCCTACTGAACTCTCCCAAAAAATCAAATTAATAATGCTTTCTGAGTTCTGTGAGAGGACTTAACTGAATCTTTTGACTTCCAGATGCTATTACAGTTGTTTTTCTAAGATATTTTTTAGGAAACAAAAATTAAAACTTCTGAGGTTTTGAAATCTTAGGCTAATAGAATATTTTTCCCATGACATGAAATGAAATTTTTTCTAAAGTCACATGAATTCTTGAAAATGAGATGTTTTTCCCCATAAGTAGAGGAGGAATTTACCCAAAACAGTGTTTTAAGTTGGGCTTTTGATCCCAAATAGTGTATGCATGTGTGTCATTATTATTTTAAAATGTTAAGAGATCCAGAGATAAGAATATGTCTTTCAAAATAGAGTTTTAAGAAGTCAAGAATATCCTCATAGAATCTTCCTGAAACTTGTGCTAACTAATTAGATGGAGATTAAAAAAAAACAAAAAAACGTATCTTGAAAAGAGCTGGTGCTCACAGGAATAAAGGAGATTTGAAGATTACTAGGGTATACCTTCCCTTCACACCCAAATGTCTGTCTGGCCACCCTCAAATTTCTTTAGCTGAAATTCTTTCCTGGCTTGTTTTCAGCCATGAGTTCTGATTAGATTGAAAGAAAACTAAATACCAACAAAATAGAAGATGAGCAGAAATGGTTACAGTACATTATTTTAGCCTAAATAGCTAATAATATTAAAGATTAATATATATGTATATTTATACATATAATAACACATTAACAACATATTAATATGGATGATCACCAATTTACAACTGTTCAATTTAAGACTTTTCGACTATGAAAATGTGAAAGAAATATGGATTCTACAGAAGCCACACTTCAAATGTTGAATTTTGGTCTTTTTCCAGCCTAGGAATCTGCAGAATGTTACTCACTCACAGTGCTAGCCAGAGGCAGGGAGCACAGCTCCTAATCAGTCACATGATCAGGAGGATAAGCAACCCCTACTCTCTAGTGTTGTGTTACCAGGTGGCTTTGCCCAACTGTAGGCTAAAGTAGGTATTCTGAGCACATTGAAGGTAGGCTAGGCTAAGCTATGATGCTCTGTAGGCCAGATGTATTAAAAGCACTTTCAAACTATAATATTTTTAACACCCTATGAGTTTCGTAGGACATAACCTCATCATAAGTTTTGAAGCACCTGTACGTGAAATTCTATTATGCAACACGCATACAAAAACAAGTGTGTGTGTGTGTGTGTGTCTATATGTGTGTGTGTCTGTGTGTGCATGTATGGTGAGAGTGTGGGTATTATTTTATTTTCCAGATTTTAATCACACTATTTTTTAACTTTTTGACAAAGAAGTTACTTGATGTAAGTTTTCAATGTCAACGGCTAAGTGATGAAATGAAGTGATATACAGCAGTTCTTCAAAATCGTGATTAACATCATAACATTGATGAGGAAAAAAATGGTTTGTTACATGTCATTTCACTTACAGTTGCCAAGAAACTATTGGTACTGTTAAGTGAGGACTTACTGTACAATTTTGTATTAGGGAACAAAGCTTGTTTTTAATTTTAAAAAATATGCTTAAGTCAGTAGGGGACTCAAGTCAGCATCAGCTCACAGCCAGGGGATGGTGGGAAAGGGAATGTTTGTCGGGGTCCACATTGAGCTGAATCAAAACTTTAGAACATGAAGTGAGGATATCTGCAAATCAACTCTACTTGTCTCAGCCAGGACTCAAAGGAAGGCTTAGGATTTCCCAAATCTTTGATCAGAAGCCAGGTCACCCAGGGACCCTTCCTGTTCAAAGTAGAGGGGTTTGAAATCTGAGTCTCACTTCAGCCACACTGCTTCTAGCTTTGATAACAAAATAATGTGCTTTAAAGGCAACTCCCCCATGTGGGAGAGGTAGTCAAGCAGAATCTATTTACACAGTCACCTGAACATCCTTCCATGTCACTGGAGCCTTTAGCCAAATAGCATTGTCTTTCCTTCACAGCATGCCATGGACTGCTTGCTAAGGAAGAAATTTCTTTTTTAACCTACAGCCAACAGGAAACTTTTTATTTTTGTTGCTTTAGGTACATTAAACAGTGACAAATATTCTTGGCAATGGCCTTAATTTTCTCTGATTGAAATATCTTGAAACTGTATTTGGAAAGGTAAAACTATGAGATATCCCAGGCCCTAAAAGAAGCAGGTTAATTTATAATCAATAAAATTATTCAGGTCATTTCAGTTTGACAAATACTCATAAAGAACCTACTATGTGAAGGTTCTATAAGGGTCAGTGGAACTGTAATACACTTGTCTCTAGAGGTCCTAACCCAACATCTACCTCTAATCCAGAATTTCTATTTCTCTG
The DNA here is from genome assembly GCF_009761245.1 of Sapajus apella. Classification (NCBI taxonomy): domain Eukaryota; kingdom Metazoa; phylum Chordata; class Mammalia; order Primates; family Cebidae; genus Sapajus; species Sapajus apella. The sequence continues at coordinate 3,679,356 of NW_022436941.1, forward strand.
GGGCCATGCGCTTGCAGATACATCACCTACAGGCCTTTACTCATTATGATCATACACTATTTATAGAATCAGGAATGAGTGAAAACATCCCCAAAGACAAAATGGTAATGTCATCAAGACTGATTGCCAACACTTTTCAGTGAAGGCGAGAGGAATAGAAAGATGACTTATGAACAGATACATGGCTATCACTGAGAAAGAGAAGGTACCATAGAATTAAAATGGCTTAGAGAAGAACATAACTACATTTCACCCAGATCCATTCAGAGGCCCAATTTGTGTCAATTTTAAGTACTAACATACAACTCTTAATAATTTGTGTCGTACCACTTTTCACCTAAGGTAGTGAAAACAAATTTTAAAAAGAATTTACTAAAATATAAGTCCATACACATGCAATCACATCTACACATCATGCTAAATTAAGAATTATATAGCATGTAGAAATGCAAGGAATGGGATTTTATGAGTTATATATTTGAAATAAATAATATATTTATAAATAAATAAGTTAAATGAGCAAAACAACGTCGCTATTACAGACAACAGATACTATTTTGGGACCTTCCTTCCAGGCATCCCTCTCTCTTCATACATATTATAGATTTTATAGTTTGTATGTAGGTCACATATAGAACTTTATATGCACATAGACACATTTATATGAAGAAAAAGAAATATTTTCTATAAGTGCATATGTATTCATTTTACATTTATAAAATTTTTATCACGTATTTTCTAGTGTCAGGGGTACAGTAATCCATAATTATCGGTGGAATTTCTTCTTTCCCATCCTTCTGGAAGGACTTATGTGAGTACACCTTGAAATCTCTTAAAGAGCCTTTCTTAAAAGGAGAATTGCCTGAGAGTCATTGAGGGAATGCTCTCTCAGAGAAATTAGTGAGTTATACCCTTATTAAATTGCAGCTGATTGCAATCCAACAATTTCTGCTTTGTGAAATTTAGAGAAAAGCTGGTCACTCAGGGGAATCCTCTGTGAAAAAAGAGGGTACAGTTCCAGGGCTTCGTGGTGGTGGGCTATGCAGGATGCCAGAGTAGCATAAGACCAACACCATCTCTCAGACAAGGTGCAGCTGTTTTCAGTAACTCCACTGGGAGGCAGTGTACTGCGATTTACTCCCCCGCCCCACCAAGAGGGGAAGCCAAACTGATCCATGCCTTCCCCTCACACCTTCCATTTTGTTGCACTTCTCAGAAAGCTAGAAGAACATCATGAGGAGATTCTGAATTTTCTGCAATTAAGGTATACGGGAACTTCAACTAATGAATGTGGTAAAATTCAAAAGATGTGATTCTATTCGCTCCGTTTGTAAGAACTATCTACTGGATAGGAACAGGATGAGTCTCTGTATAGAGACATAAATATAAAGATAGCCACAGATATTTCCAGGGTTGCTGTGCTGTTCAGCTTCATGGCATAAATTTCACACAGTGCAGGCAGCACACAGTGGCTCAGACGATTGCATACAAGGTATTATATTTGGTATTTGGCAACTTGTCATATAAGTAAAAAACAAAACAAAAAACAAAACAAAACACTTTTTTACATTTAAAGACTACAGAGTGCCACATTGTATAAATGTACCACGATTTGGCTAAATCAACCCTCTATTGGTGCACATTTTAATCTACAATTTCCCTAATCCAATAATGCTGTAATGAGCAACTTTTACATATATCTTTGTATGCTTTCCACTTATTTACTTAAGGTAAGTACCTAGAAATATAATTGATGGATAAAAGCCATTCCTGTTTGTAACTGAGATGCATCTCTCATCTACTGCATCTCAGCTACTTCATCAGTAGCTGATGCTCACATGAAAAACAAATATTAGGCTGATTTGTTCGTTGATTGTCTTCTTCATTAATATTATGGGCATAATTTTCATGTCTCCTCATTCAGGCCAGTCCCCTATAAGGGTATGTGTCTCCCTGTGTGTGAATAATGATGGGCAGGTGGAGGTTGGCTGCTGCTGCAGACACTAGCAACTTATTCACCCCAGTCCTTTGCTGGCACACCCAGCTAAATACATCGCCCATACTTCCTTGAAGTTAAGTTTTGTCATGGAACTGAGATCTAGACAGTGGAAGGAAGTGAAAGAGGATATCATTTTGAGACCCGGCCAATAAGAATCTCCCCCCAAATCTCCAGTCTCTTTTCTTTTCCCTTCTGCCTGCTGAGTACAGAGTAACCTGGGATCTGGAATGATTGCATAAAACACAGCCTTTCTCCACCATCAACCCTCACCCTCCCTTCTGCCAAACTGCTTCAGTCTATAATTGTGTGTTAAGCCACTGGATGATTTTTTTTTAACACAAAAGCTGCCACATGGTAAATATTACACATGTGACAGTAATTCTTGGAGTTCTTATTGGGAAGGAGAATGTTAAGTGTGACAGCATGAGGAGGTGGGTGAGTGAGCTCTTGAGATTCCAAAGTGTGGCTTGTGGAGGGAGAATTGAGAAACTTGGTAGCGCCTATGAATAACATGGATTCTATATCATCTTGCAAAATTATCCGTTAGTTGGGATTTCAAGTTTTAGACAGCTTTTGCTTTCTCTTAAGCTGTAAATTTCTATTCTATAAAAATTGATAACAACAAGAATAATAAGCTTCTTTTGTTGACCAACTACTCTGTGCCAGGCATTGTGCAAACATCTTTACATTTATTGTTTTACATAATTCTGGCAAGAAACTGGAAAAACTAATTTATTAGCCCCAATTTATAAATGATAACATGAAGGCTTATGATGCTTAGGTTTATGCAACTAGAAGGTGGTGGTGCTGGGATTTAAGCCATAGCCTACTTGAATAAAAATAAATCACAACCATATTACATACATCAGAGGCTTGTGGTAAGAATTAAGCAGAAAAAAAAATCCTCCGACTCCTCAACCCCTTTTCCCACACACATCCCACACACACTCATGCTTGTTGAAGCACCAGTTACCTTTCCTCATCCCCAACTCTTAGTATAGCTTTTAAGCCACCTCAAAGGGTATCTATGTCAACATCTTTTTGCCTTAGTGATTGTACCTCAGCTTTCAGATGTTCTAAATTTAATTTATAATTTTAGATAAAACTGAAAGCTGAAATTTGTGAAACATTTTAGTAATCTTCTTGCCCTTACACTCTTCTCTTAAAGTTTTTCAAAAATTATATAGAATTCCAGTGACTATACTAGCAAGTAACTACATTTATCACACTGACTCCATGGATCAAAAGTTCCCTTGTCAAAGATACTACCTTGAAGGTACACAAAGGAGTTAGTGCAGTCTCAGTTGTGGTACTACTCCCAAATAAAGTCTGATTTTTAAAAACACTTTCTATCATTTTGGTATCCAGAGGGAAACACACACACACACACACACACACACACACACACACACACACACTAGATGTATGCTTTACCTTACAATAAAAAATTCAATACCTTCTTTCAGCAGGATTATTTCTTTGTTTTTGTTGCTATTTGGTTGATTGGCTTTGGTTTTTTTGTTGTTGTTTTTCTTTAAAGGGCTGAATTAAATCAGCTTATTCTCTTAGTGACCCATGAAATAAAAAGCTTCACTGCTTAGCATATCATATTTTACTAAAGCATTCTGGTTTCACAGCTAATGCCTAATCCCAACTCTGTGATAATTAACCGCTGCTATTTGTAGACCTTGGACTATGTGCCAGGAAGTAAAGCAAGTGCTTCACATGACACAACGACCTATGAGAAAGGTCCTGTTGTCATCTTATCATGTTACCAAAACAGAAATTAGGCTTACAGAAGTTAAATCACTCCCAGAAGTGAGCCACCAATGAGGGGAAGGGTCGACCTGTCCCGACAGTCTGAGCATTTGACTCTTGTGTATATTGTTCTCTCACCTTTCTACTTGTATGGCTGAATCCACATAAAATAGATATTAGAAATAAGGGTGCTTATTGTGTGCTGTGCACTATTCTACATCATTTATATTGTACTTCCCTTTACTTTTACCTGTGAATTATGTATATCGTTTGTCCTCATTTCATAGATGAGAATCCTGAGACCTGGAGAAGTGGAGTAACTTGTCCAAGATGATACAAGTGAAATAGTAATAGATTCAAGATTTGTGCTAAGTCAGGCTAACTGCAAAGCCGATGCATTTAGTCACACAGTGTACCACCAAGAGTAAAAATGTGTGGAGACTCCTCTGCGCCTCCTGCTTGAAACTACTTAACATACACACGGCCTTGTGCTTTTCCATCTCCAAAGAGCATATACTGTTTCAACACATTCTATGTTTTTTTCTTCCTAATACAAAAAAGTTTTTCTTCTCTCAGCATCCACACACAAAGTGAGCAAACATCATTTATTTATCTCAAAGATACCTGGAAATCCCAGGCCTGACTAGCCTTCAAATGCCCTTCAAGTGGAAATTTTGAAAGCAAGAACATTTTGCTATTTTTGACTGCCTCTCCATTCCCAGAGTGCTCTGCTTTTCACTCTCAATTGCTCTTGCTCTCAGCGTCAGCCAACCCCATGGCTTTTGTAGACTACTTGTTCATTGTAATGCACAATTGCATTCCCTCTTGTTTTATTTAGCACAAGTATGCACTCTCCAGTCTTTCCTCTATCTCTCTCCATTTAGTTTTCATATTGCCTACTGGTTTACTGGCTCCATAATATATTTCTAATGAGGTAGGACACATTCAGAAAGAGCCAGGAAGACTAATAAGAGCTCTTTCAACAACCATGGCTGTCTGTTGCCACTTGAGATTTCCCTGGGATTTATGCCCTTAGAATCCCACTACACCACATTCCCTGTCATCTCACTTAAATTCTCCCAACAGCCTTCCCTTTACCTATCACAAGAATCACTAAAATAATTTTGTAGCTGGGTGTAGTGGCTCATACCTGTAATTCCAACACTTTGGGAGGCTGAGGTGGGTGAATCACCTGAAGTCAGGAGTTTGAGACCACCCTGGCCAACATGGCAAAACCCCACCTCTACTAAAAATACACAAACACAAAAAATTAGCTGAGCATGGTGGCACATGCCTATAATCCCAGCTACTTGGGAGGTTGAGGCAGGAGAATTGCTTGACCCTGGGAGGCAGAGTTTGCAGTGAACCAAGATTGCACTACTGCACTCCAGCTTGGGCGACAAGACAAGAGCAAAACTCTGTCTCAAAAAAAAAAAAAAAGAACAAAGACTTTTGTTTAATGGATAATTAAAGGACTAGAATGTCTTTGTCTCAAAATTAATGAGGGTCTTAGGATTCAGTGGCAGGAATGATGGATTCAGAATTAGAACTTCTCAATTCTATGGTCATTTCCTAGGTATAAGATTTGGCTCCCTCTCCCTTGACTCTGTAAATTGGGGATAAGTACACCTGCTTACCTAAACATTCTTCAGAGGGTTTCTGCACAATCACCTTCAGTTATGCCTAAGAAAGAATTACGGAATTTTGTGGGGCTCTACAAATAGCACCCCCTCTGTGTGAGCTCTCCACTTACTCTGTGTGAGTAAGGACCAGGGTTTGTGGGAACCACAGTTAATGGGTTGTACTATGGCTAACAACATAAATCAACTGACAGAAGCCATTACTGAGAAAACATTTACTGAGCATTTGTTTTATATCAGCCATTTTACTAGGTGCCAAAGAACAAAAGAAATTATGGCATAAAAAATCAATGAAAGTATGCTATGGAAGCTGCTTTCTTACTGGGCACCTTGATAGGTCCTAGGCACAAAACAGTGAAAGAGAGAGCCCCATGTGGTATAACCTACTAGAAGACAAATGAACAGAAAATTTAAACATACTGAGGAGGAAAAAGTATTCTATGGCAACACATCAAGGGACACTTGATTTAATCTAGTGATACAGGATGTATCACCATAGATAGTGATACCTAACGAAAGTTGTTTTAGTTTCCTATGGTTGCTCTAACAAAGTCACACAAATAGGGTGGCTTAAAACAACAGTAAGTTCAGGGTGCCAGAAATCCAAAATCAATGTGTACACAGATTGTTTCTTCTGGAACTCTGAGAAAAGGCTGTTCCATGCCTTTTTCCCAGCTTCTCTGCGTTCTGGGCAATACTTGCTTGGGGTTGCTTGGCTTGCAAATGCATCACGCTAGTCTCTGACTCTATCTTCACATTATCTTTTCCACTGTATCCCTCTATCTCCATTTGTGTCTCCTATAAGGACACTGTCACTGGATTTAATCTCATCTTCATCCAATATAATCTCTGTAACTACTTTAATTACTTCTGCAAAGACCTTATTTCCAAATAAGGTCATA
>NW_022436941.1:3725654-3839051 GCF_009761245.1 Sapajus apella
ACATTTGGAGACTTTGCTCAACCTTTCTGAACTTACTTCCTTATCTTCACATGGGGCATGTATGCATACATCAGAGTACTTGACGAAGATTAAGTTAAATACATCTAAACCTTGTGGCATTAGCAAGTTTCCACAATCATCTTTCCTTTTTTCCTTTCTGTCATTTTTTTTTTGTTGTTCTCCCACCCTTTAATGTGCTTTTGCCTCCTCCACCTCCCTGCCTTCTCCATTATGGCTTTCCCATGCCACCATTCTCCTTGCACCTTTATCTGAGCATGGCAACCTCTAAGTATCATGCAGTTCAACATTTCACTTTTAGAGAGCAGTAGTTATCCAAAGTTCTTTAGCAGACTACTGCCGATCAGAGAGAAAGTTTCCACTGTTCTAAACAAAATAAGAAAGAAAAGGTGAGTTTTTTCAGAAAACTTTTTTCTTTTTTTTTTTTTTTGGATGATAATTTATTTCATCTCTATCTCTGAATTATTATTTATTTTGGAGAAGCTCTAATAATATATACACATAAAGAAATTTTACTTGATAAATATTAGTCACTTCCTTATAGGGGTCTAACAGAGAAATCCTGATCTATGCCAGTGAAATATAACTGCAAAGTGACAAGGAATATTTTTTAACAAATACCTCAGTCAAATATGTGTTGCTCTTTCAGTAATTACTTTGGAAGATAATATATTTTTAGTAGTATTGTGTAACATTTTGTTTTGTTTTGTTTTGTTTTTGAGACGCAGTCTTGCTTTGTTGTCCAGCTGAAATGCAGTGGTGTGATCTCTGCTCACTGTAATCTCCGCCTCCCTGGTTCAAGTGATTCTCATGCCTCAGTCTCCTGAGTAGCTGGGACTATAGGTATGTGCCACCACACCTGGATAATTTTTGTATTTTTAGTAAAGACAGGGTTTCAGCATGTTGGCCCGGCTGCTCTCCAATCCTGACCTCAAGTGATCCACCCGTCTTGGCCTCCCAAAGTGCTGGGATTACAGGCGTAAGCCACCACGTCTGGCCAATGTCATGTAACTTTCTAGAATTCTTCATTCGGCATAGGAGTCATTCCCTTTCTATGGTACTACAGCATCCATATTTCATAATATATATACACCTTCCATTACGTATCACGTATAATTTCTTGCTTATGTCAGTCTACCAGAGCACCTCCAAAATGAAGACTTTGTCTGGATCATCTTTGTAGCTCCTTTGCTAGTTCACCATTAGATTCCATAAAGTTTTTAAAGTGAATATGCAAGTGAAATGGCAGCACTCCATATAAAGAAAAATTTGGGGAAAGGAGAGCAGTCTTATTTCCAATGATATACCTGGAAGGAGAAAACCATCTGTTGGAGCAAACGTGTAAGCACAAAATCCCTGATACTGAGTTAACAGTTTATCAAAATTTGCTGTTGTTTCTGGGAAAAGCCATTCTAGTTTTCTGAAATCTGCCACATTTGCTCATCTTCCATGTGTTCTTTCATTCTATACATATCAGTTTTCACAGTCACTCCATTGAGATGATGTTCCATTACTCTCTCAGGAAAGAAAAGTTTGTGAGCACCCAGGAATGGCTGACGGTGAGCGAATGAATTACTAAGGACACCAACTACAACAGTTTCGTCTTGCAAGCTGGTCCACAGAGTGGAAAGTGTGATGAAGATAGGAAAGACTTGTGATGTTGGGATGGCTGTCTTTGATTTTATGGTCATTTTTAGTTGTTCCAGAAGGGCTCCTAACTGTTTTGTCATCATTTCTACTTCTTGAGCACCGGTAATTATGTCTGACAAAATGATCTGAAGGAAGATCTCACATTGTCGTACATTATATAGTGCCTCTTTTAACATATACGGCTGAAGTTCAGCCTTCATGAGTGGGTTGTCAGCTACCTTCTCAAGGACGGCTGTGTAGCAGTATGCCTGGTGCTGGGTCTTCTCAAGCTGATCATCAATGTGCTGCAGGGTGGCTGGGATTGCTTCATGGAAAACACCTGGCAAATCATCAATGCCTTCTCCTCCTTTTCCACAGTCTCTGTTAAATAAATGAATTCCAGTCACAATCATGGTGAGTTCTTTCAGTTGGCATTCTTTGTCCTTCTTAGAAAGAGTTAGAAATGTCCCAAGCTCAGCCTAAGGAAAAACACTCTGGAGAGCAGCTGTTACCTCTCTGACAGTCTTGATGCCTGTACGGGATCCAAGGCCAGGGCAGAGTAACACATAGCTGATAAACTTCCGGTAGAGGCTTTCCAATTCTTCTTAATACATGTTCTGTTATCTGTAATTTCCCTCGTAACAGAGCCTAATCTCAAGTCTAGGACTCGGTGATGTTCTTCAAGAAATTCCACTCGATTTGTATAATTCATATCAAAGTAGACTTGCATCTTAATAGTGTCCAGGGATGGATTTTTAGTATGCAATAGCCGAGCCATACAAAGCTTAACAAGATTCTGCACATCACTTTTCACGAGGGTTCCTATCCATGGTAAAGCCATTACTTGAATCCAGGACAGCAGCTTTCACCATAAAAGCAATCAGAGTTTCAGAAACAGTCTCTCCATGGACTGTGCATTCTTGTCCTATTTCTTGTATCATACTCCTGGTAGCACTTTCAGCCTGAGTTGGAGGCATTCTGGCTGGACCAGAATCGACCGCAAGAGCCGTGTCCATACGCTTCTCTCCTGGGGTCCTACCGCGGCTGTTGGCCCAGTCGGGTGCCAACTTTTTTCTTACATTTAAAATTTTTTACATTTAAATTATATCACCAAACCCTGTTTCTATTAAAAATACAAAAATTAGCCAAGCATGGTGGCGTGTGCCTGTAATCCCAGCTACTTGGGTGGTTGAGGTATGAGAATTGCTCGAACCCCTGAGGTGAAGTTTGCAGAGAGCTGACATCTCACCACTGCACTCCAGCCTGGGTGACAGAGTGAGAACCTATCTCAAAAATAGTAATCAATTATTAATTGAATGAATTGTTTCTGAATGAAATAAATGAACTGATTATTGTTCCTTGTTCCTAAAAAACAGAAATGAACAGATTATTCCTCATTATGAGTTTAGGTTCTCCCTACATTTTAGTATTAAATCTCTTTTTGTTTACTAAATGATTATAATATATTATATATATATATATATTTTTTTTTTGCTTGCAAGATTCAAAAGTAATAACCCAATTTAAGAATGCAATACTTTTAGCTTTGTTACTTGAAAATTTAAATCTGAGGAACACTATCACAGGTTCCCCAATACGTGGAATGGATTGGGAGAATTGGGGTTATGTAGCCGTAAGAAGCAAAATCTCAAGTTCCAAAGGAATTTATTGATGTGTTAGACAGTCTCCAAAGACACCTGAAAGAACCACATTGCCAACTACTCATGTTCTTGTGAAGTTATCTCCCCTTTAACCTGGACTCATTTGGTGACTTACTTGTAACTGATAAAATTCAACAAGATAAATGCTATTTGATTGCTGAGGCATACTTAGAGGAGATTTTGTGCTTTGGACTCTTGGTACACCTGCTTGAATAGACGTCAAGCACCATGTAAGAAGTTGGACTATTCTGTGAATTGATGGGCTATGGTGAAGGCAAACTCATCATGTGAGGGGCCATATGGAGAAAAAGAGATGGCCAGACAGCCCCAGTTATTCCAGCCAACCCTGCCAAGATGCCAGATACATGAGTGAAGAAACCATCTTACATATTCTAGGCCAAATAAATGTGATGTGGAGAGGAAGTGAGGAATCCAGCTAACAGCCAGGACTGAAACTCATCAAGCCATCCACTAAGACCAGGCATCCCTCTGTGCTGTGTCCCAATTTCTGACTTACAGAACCATAATCATTGCTACTAAACTCAGAAGTGGTATGCTACGCATCAATAGATAATTACAAGGATTTTAAGAGCATGGAATAGCTCATACAATTGAGAGAGAAGCTTAAGAAGTAGGTCTCTGAAAGCACATGAAACTGGGGCTCTGGGAGCTTTAGTAACAGAAACAAATGGACAATCTCTTTTGGACTCACCATCACATATTACTATTTCAGTCTTTGAGTTACTCCAAACAAGATAAAAATTCCAGAGACAGACAATCTGATTGATGCAGCTTGTGAATCGTTTCCATTCTTAGACCCAGGGTGGATTTATCCCAGCTAAATCATTTGGACTAAGAGTTAGGGAAGAATTCTTTGCCAAAGCAAAATCAAGTTCTACCAGATGAAAAAAAAATGCATTGGGTCAAGAAAACAACAACCAGAAAGGAATTCCAAACACAAAGACTATTCTAAATTGTTATTTTTTGACTCAACCCCTTTGGCTTAGAGGCAGAGCATGCTTATTAAGCTCTCTCAAAATGCAAAGTGGTTAAATATAAACCTTCAAAGAGATTTATATTTAAATCAATCTTAAAATATGAGCTCTAGAAAAAAAGAAGCATTTTATTGTTTGGGAGAATTTGAACTTAATTTGTGTCTAACACTTAAACAAAAAGAATTATCCTTTTTGTAACCTTTGGAGGAAGCCACTTGTGTTTTCTTTGTCTGACTGTTCAAAGTGCAACCACATTTCCACCAATGGATGCTTTTCAAACTAACAGCAGATGAGGAGTTACAAAGCAGAGGAGGGCATGAAGCAGTTCATCATCATTTGTTTTTGTAATTGTTTGGAGCTGAGTGCCTTTCATTATGTTCAATGGACCCTCCATAGCCATGCTGGGAGGGCTGCCATGAGCACAGTGGGTTGGGCCATGAACCAGGAAAATGGCTGTCTTTTGTCTGGAGAAGAGAAAGCCGTGAGTTAGGAAATACCCTCTGATCGGATATAATCAGCATGGATGGTGTCAGTGTGAATGGGCTCTCTTAGTTTAAAAGATTCTGCTATGTGGAACTTTCAGGAACAAAGGCAATACGATACACACAAATTGGCCCTTTACTTTTTCCAGGTCAATCATACCTTCCAGATGAATGATACCTATATCCACAATAGTCCCATTTCAAAAAGAAGAAAATGTTCAAACAACTTATTAATATCTGATTTAAGTGCAACAAATATTTATGAGGTCTTTGTTAAGTGCCAAGATGTGGAGCTGGGCATTGGAGCACAAAGAAGGCCAAGCAGATAAAGTTGCTGACTCCAGGGAGCTTACATTCTATTGGGAGAAACAGAAAATTAACAAATACATAATTTTAATAGTGATAAATGCTATGAGGGAAATACAAACAGCTTTGTGGTTGAGAAAAATGAAGTAGGAGGTTTCTAGAGAAGTCGGGGGCTGCCTCTCTCATGTGGTAACAATTTTAACTGTAATCTAAAGGAACAGAAGGAGTGATTCAGAAGGAAAACTTTGCAGGCAGATGACTGTGATCACAACAGCCCTGGGCAGGGGGAAAGCTCAACCTACAAACTCCCAGAAAGCTGATGTGTCTGGAGCTAGGCAGGATGTAGCCAGGCGTGGACTTGCAGGGCATGGTAAGAAGTGTGAATTTTATTCCATTTTCAATGAAAGGCCATTAGACTGTTTCAAGTGAGGCGTGATGAATACATTTTAAAAATCTTTGGCTGCTCTGTGGAAAATCGATTGTAGGGGTCAAATTAGAAGAGAGGACTACTTCAGAAATCCAGGTGAGATTTGATGTTGGCTTGAACTAAGATGACGGTAGTGGCAATGGAAAAAAGAAAGAAAAAATAAAAAAAATAATTTTTGGAGGTAGAACAAAGGATTTTGCTAATAGATTAGAAGTTAGAGAAAGAGACGGAAAGTAGGAAAGTGAAAGTATGAGCAGAAGAGAGCAGACAACAGTCATGCCCTGCTTTACTATTTTAATAGCCAGGTTGTTAACGCTCTTTATTGGAATGGAGAACATATGAAGGAGGACAATATTCAGGGCAAAAATAAACATTTCTATATTTGGCTGGTAAATATAAGATAAATAGGAGATAGTCAAGCGGAGAAAGAAGGTAAGAAGGAATATGGGTACATCTGCCTTGAATTTGAACTCGGAAATGTAAGAATGTATGGGAAGACTTTGAAAACACCATGGAAATGTTTTCAGAACAACTGTCTCTTCTGCTGTAACCTTCCAGAGTCTCTGGGATGGCTGTTCTTTAACCTTATCTAGTTGCATCAGAATCACGTTCAAAGCAAAATACAAATTCACGTGCTGAGCCCCACATCTAATCAGTTTCCATGAGAGGGTCCGTGAACACACACTTAAGAACTCCTCAGGTGAGTCTAATACCTTCTCTGCTATGAGGTATATTTATTAGGAAATTTTACTTCTTGACTCACTTTTTCTCCAAGTTAAAAATACTTCCTTGAAATCTTTACACATAATACAGCAATGTCCTGATTTCCTGGTTCAGTTCTTTGCTCTTCAGGGAAATAAGAAGAAACCAGCTGATCCTGGGTGGTCCTGAGATCTTAAGGCTTTGTGCCACTGCCACCACCTACGTGGACAGAGGTAAGTGGAGGAGACCAGGGAAGAATTTGTGAATTTTGTTGTTGTTGTTAAAATCCCCTCAGGCAAGACAAAAGTTAAAGCAATTTTAAAAAAAGATATTTATTGCCTCAAAGATTTGCAGCTTTGAATCATAGATTGTTAGAGGTAGAGAGGATCTGGGAGGCAGAAGAATGGATAAAACATTAGGCTCTGAGTGGATGCCTCTGTAAATAGGAGAAATCATAATACCTAGCTCATAGGGTTGGAGTGAGAGTTAAGCAAAATAATAGAAAAGAGATGGGTCCAAAACTACCCATAATCACAAAGGTATATAATTTCAAGCCAGAAAAGACTACAAATACCATGCAGTACACTCATATTGCACATAAGGAACTAAGACAGATACACTGAGGGCAAATGAGAAATACAAGGCAATGTTTAAAGGATTCCACCACTATAGTTTGCTCTATAAAAAATCTGATTTCATTCAGCTTCCATTTCTTTGTGTAAACCATATATCGTTTAGAAGAAGGACCATTTGCTGATATTTATTTATAAGTTTTAAAAAGTAAAATGCCTTCCCACACTGCTAAAAGGCAGAAATGCTTTCAGAGGATTTCCTGGCTCATTGCACTGAGATCTTTTTGCAAGTGAAACATCTGCCCGCTGTGTGGTCTGGCCAAGTCCTCTTTCAAGTCAGTTGTCCAGAAGCATTTTAGGACAGGCAAGGTAAACAGACAGATAAGCATATGGTCATCAATTCAGAAAACCAATGTCAGTTTCCACTGTGTTAGGACCATCAACCAAACAGCTTTGATGCCCATTCATTTTGTGAAATCACAGGAAAACACAAGAACAGCAAGACTCCTGAAACTGTGTAAATACCACTCAGGCTCAGCTAACAAAAAGAAAAGCAACTGACAACTTGGCTCCTTTATTTCTGCTTTAAGTGCTCGGGGCTGGTTTTGTACTTTGGTTATCTTAAGGCCTTTTTTTTTTTTTTTTTTGCTTTATCTTTTCTTTGCTCAGAATTTTGATCAGGCTTGCTTATGAATCCTGGAGAACTCCCATTTTGGGGACAGAATCTATAAGAATGGAAATTGGTTTCTAAGCAGGCTGTGAACGATGGCCATGTAATAAATGTCACTGGTGTTGCTGTTCTCTTCTGATGGACTGCTGTTGCCCCATATCTGACAGCTAATGAGCTCCACTAATCAAACTGAGGAGCAAATGCTGTTTCCCACCCTCCTCTCCTACCTGAGGAGGTGAGGAGTGCTAACCCCTTGCCCTGGCAGATTGACAGTGCTGAATGGGAGCAGAATGAGAAGAAACCTGGAAGGTTAATTAAGGTAGTACCCAAAAGTTGTTTTTAAATCAATTTAATTAACCTGTGATCCCTTAAAATTAGAATATGTTGCAGCCAGAATGAAGAAGAATTTATTCTAATTTTTTTTAACCTCATCTAAGAAAACAGAAACTAAGCAAGTCTCTGGGTAAAGAAGTAGTGGGGAGAGTGTTAATTACCACCTGGACTCTTCACAACTATCTTTATTCCCTATGTATCTTAGAATAGTTAGTTTCCATTCTTGGAGGAAGAATCCATAGCATTAACATCTGGTGCTACTGTCAATCATCCAAGTTTCTGGTAACACACTCCATCACCAAATGGATGTGCTATTCACTCCTTATCAGGATTAGACATAAATAATACTAAAAAAGGAGACTAGAGTAGTATGGTCAACAGAGTTGGTCAAACTGCTAAGTCCAAAATCAGCCTGTATACTTTCTAGTAGTTTGAAATTCAGCAAATTACTGAACCTGTCTTTATCTCTTCTTTTTCCCTTTCTATAAAACAGTGTTCACAATAGCACATGCCACACAACTGTGAAAAGAATTGAAAGACATAATGCACATGAGTTATTGGGCAAAGGATCCAGAACACAGTAAGCCCTCAGCAAATGCCAATTATTTGGCAGGATTTTTTTTTAATTGTTGTTGTTGTTGTTGTTTTGTGTAAACCCCTTGTAAGTATGTACTAATATTTATGCTATATGTACTGAGAAAGTACAATTTTCAAGAGCTTCCTAAAAGAAATCTGGGACCTCAATAATGGTAAAGAAGTACTCTTGTAAGACATCAATTTCAAAGGTCTCATCTAATCAGTTTGAACAGTGGGCCCAGGACAATGAAGCCACAATTGGCCTATTACTGATTCTTGGGCATTAAATGCTTCTGCCTACCATTATGCCTGATCCCTTTAAGCATTCTTCTCTCTGGTCCTGACTAATACAAATAACAAGAAAACAATCTGCAACACCCTGAAAATTCCCATGTCCTTAGGATATTGCTTTCATAGGTAAGCTTTGGTGGTAAAGGATAAAATTTTAGGTTAAGACACAGATGCTCAGTATAAAAAATGTTATGTGTTTATTTTAATGTATATTAAAAATGTAGGTGGAATATTGAATACAATATGATCTTATAAATGCTATTGCTTAATATATGGCTCTAGTAGGCATTTAAGTTTTTTTTAAACGAAGCAAATAGACAAGCATATACATAGACATATGTCAAATAACAATGTAGCTACAATCTGGATATGGCATAATTATGAAAGTTGAATGTGCATGGCTGAAGTTTGTAAAATATAGTAGCATAGGAGTTTGGACATTCCTGGAAAGAAAACTCTGCTCCAACTCATAGAGGCAAGAACACATTTGAGAGATTTTAGGGAAGGTGAAAGGAATAATTTCCCTAAACTAGATAAATGATCATTTCACATGACCCATTGGAATCCCTTGGAGATGTCAGTGCTAATAGGAAAGTAGTTAATCAGTGTTTTTAAACAATGTCACTACATATGTGAACAGATTGGCATTCCTTCAATTCTTCAATTTTTCAACTAAAGTAATAGAGTTCTCACTGCTCATTAACATTTGCCCTAGCTGCAAAAAGAAAGATGGTGTACACAGGGGCAAGCATGGCCTTTAAAGTACTCACCAGCTTTTGATAAAAGGGGAATGATAGACTCATGATGCCAAGGCCTCGTCCTTTCTGGTTCTGCAAAAACACTGTTATTTTTCAGGTAACATTTTTGCACATGCTTTGATGTCAGCCTGGGGTGTGCTTCGCCTATGCTGTCTAGCTCCTCTCATGCTTTAGTTTTCAGCACTTTACCTCCTCAAGAAAGCCTTTCTAATCATCACCTTTAAATAGAAACACTCCGTTGTTCATATCTTAGTCACCTTGTTTTTTATACAACTTACCATTAATTATTATGATTTAACTTGCTAGTGTCTTTGGGGTTTTTCTTATTCCCCACTGAATATTGGTCTTATAAGGTCCAAGACTGTGAGTCTTAATCAAAATTGCATTTCCGGGGCCTAACACAACACATAGACCACAGTGGGATGTCCTTTAAAATCTATTGAATGAATTAAGAAAGTGAATGGGTAAATAAAGTGAATAAGTGAAGCTATTCAATCCTTACCTAAAAAGTACTTAGGAAAAAAGAAGTGAAGTAGAAAGTAACTGTAGTAGAAATCCTCTTTGAGAAAGTTCCGTTTATACATACAGCAGTTTTGGTCACAAACATAAAGGAAGCAAGACTGACTTTAATGTACACATGAACATTCAATTCATTTAATCAAATCTCAAACACTCTTTGATCTAGTTTTAATAAAACCACAAATTTCCCATCTCTACAGAAAAAAGTAATTAAAAAAAACATTAGCTGGGCCTGGTAGTGCATGCCTGCAGTCCTACTTGGGAAGCTGAGGCAGGAAGATCATTTGAGTCCAGGAGTTTGATGTTATAATAAAACAATCTATGATTGTGCCACTGCACTCCAGCCTGGACAACAGAGTGAGACCCTGTCTCTAAAATAATAATGATTATTATTATCATAAAGCCACAAATAAAGACTAGAGAGAACAATGATGAGCTAATATGACTGCTAATTCAAGGAGGCAAACGGAGAAAAGATCTGAAAACAAGGACACTAGTATTTTTTTCACATGTATCCTCAGCAGCAGAGATTAGTGTGTTCCCAATTCAGAAAATGGATAACAGAAACACACTCCAAAATCACATTCAGTGCATTCTGTTAGCACCCAGATGGCAGTAGGCTGAGGATGGCTTACCTAGGTGTATTGGGCGGGGTTCTCTAGAGAGACAGAACTAATAGGATATATGTACATATGAAAGGGAGTTTGTTAAGGAGAATTAACTCACATGTTCACAAGGTGAAGTCCCACAACAAGTTATCTCCAAGTTGAGGATCAAGGAAGACAGTACTGGCTCAGTCCAAGTCTCAAAACCTCAAATGAGGGAAGCCAATGGTGCAGCCTTTAGTCTGTGGCTGAAAGCCTGAGATCCCCTTGCAAACCACTGGTAAGTTCTAAAGTCCAAAAGCCGAAGAACTTGGAGTTTGATGTTTGACAGCAGGAAACATCCAGCACGGGAGAAAGATGAAGGCTGGAAGACTCAGCAAATCAGATTCTTTCTTCCACCTTCTTCTGCCTACTTTTTCTGGCTGCACTGGCAGCCAATTGAATGGTGCCCATCCGCCTTGTTGTTGAGTCTTCCTGAGGGTGGGTCTTCCTCTCCCAGTCTACTGACTCAAATGTTAATCTCTTCTGGCAACACCCCAAAACAGTCAGATACACCCAGAAATAATAATTTGCATCCTTCAATAAAGTTGATATTTAATATTAACCATCACACTAGTCAAGTATCTGGGGGTCCTAACCAGTGTATTTTGATCCTGTTCCAGTTTCCTTCTGTGAAGTGTTAGGTAGGTTGAGCGTTTAAGCTGAAGCCTCCCAACAAAGGCAAGATCACACGCAGGAGGAGTAATTTCAGTTGTTCTAAATGGAAGATATAAATCAGAGTAGAACAACAGCAAAATTATCTTCTCCTGCACAGATATTTGTGGGTTTTTCATTTCAATTGTAGCATCAAAGACCCCTTCAAATGTAAAAGTTAATTAGTTCTTACACAATAAAAGTCATATATTACAGACCCACAGCTAGTATCATACTAAATGGGAAAAAAAAACAACCTGAGAAACCCTTTCCGATCAGGAGATCCAAGATGGCCGTTTAGGAACAGCTCAGGATTGCAGCTCCCAGTGAAAGCACGCAGGGTGAGTGGACGCCGCATTTTTATTGCCCACAGACTAGGCAATTCCCAGGCGGAGGAGCTCCACGGTCGCCAGCGCGGCTGTTTCGGCCAGCGCGGCTGTGCCGGCCGGCGCCACTGCTTTGCCCCGCACAGCTGCTTTGTCGGCGCCCTGGAGCAGCGGTACTCCGTACAAAATACACCCGTCTGGGTGCCCTTTTGGCTGGCGATTGGAGCCACGGGAAGTTGCCCATTCGTCTGTTTAAAAAAGGGGACTGAGTAGAGAACCAGGACAGTAGATTCCAGGGCAAAAAAAAAAAAGCGCCACAAACCTCAGTGCCGCTGTTTAAGCCAGCATGGTGAGTGGCCGCAGGGGAAAACAAAAAGACCCTGGCGCCTCTTCAACAGGCGACTGGAACACCAACTTAAAAAAGGCTCTGAGGCAGGGAGCCAGGCGATCAGGCTCGGCTGATCCCACCCCCACAAAAGAACAGCAATCAGAAACTGTCTGGATTGAGAGTTTCACAGCAAGTGCAGCTGAACCCCAGATGGTCCAGCTCTGAGGGGGAGGGCCGTCCGCCATTAGCGAGACAGCCCACCACAACGGAGGTAGTCAACCAATGCTGAGGCAGCCCACTGTTGCCAAGGCAACCCGCCATTGCTGAGGCAGCCCGCTGTTGCCAAGGCAACCCACCACTACAGAGAGACTCCACCTTAAAAGAGGCGGGCCACCCTTGCCAAGGCAGTTCTAACTACACCCATATAAACAGGACTGCAGGGAAGTTCACTGGGCAGCTGGGTGGAGCCCACAACAGCTCAGCAAAGCCTCTACAGGCAGACAATGACTAGGCTGCCTCCTTGCTGGGCAGTGCAGCTCTGAAGGAAAAAAAAACAAAAACAAAAAAGAGAAGGCAGCAGCATAACCGAAACTCATAAAACCCTAAATCCCTGGGACAGAGCACCTGGGAACAAAAAGCAGTTTATGAGTTGTGCTGCAGCAGACCTAAAAGTACCTTCCCAGCAGCTCTGAATGAACAACAGAGCTCACAGCTCACCATTTAAGCGCCTATAAAGAAGAGACCGTCTCCTCAAGCAGCCCCCTGACCCCTATATATGCAAAGAGCCACCTCATAAAGGAGAGATCAGATTGACACTAGGTGGGTATCCTTCTGGGACAAAGATAGCAGAAGAAGAAAACTGGTAACAACCCTTACCGTTCAGCAGCTGCTGCAAGTGAACCCCAGGCAAGCAGGGCCTGGAGTGAACCTCAGCAGACCTACAGCAGAGAGGCCAGACTGTTAGAAGGAAAACCAAGAAACAGAAATAACCCCATCATCAACAAACAGAAAGTCAATCTGAAAGATTTGAGACCCAATCTGAAAGCCAGCAACTACAAAGTCGACAGGTGGATAAATCCTTAAAGATGGGAAGAAACCAGCACAAAAAGGATGAAAACACCCGAAACCGGAACACCTCTTCTCCTACAAGGGATCACAACTCCTCACCAGCAAGGGAACAAGGTTGGAGGGAGAATGAGTGTGATGAAATGACAGAATCAGACTTCAGAAGGTGGGTAGTAAGAAACTTCTGTGAACTTAAAGAACATGTTCTAACCAAACGCAAAGAAACTAAGAACCTTGAAAAAAGATTTGACGAAATGCTAACAAGAATGGACAAAATAGAAAGGAATATAAGTGAATTGATGGAGCTGAAAAATGCAACACGAGAACTTCGCGAAGCATGCACAAGTATCAACAGCCGAATTGACCAAGCAGAAGAAAGGATATCAGAGGTCGAAGATCAACTCAATGAAATAAAACGGGAAGGCAAGACCGGAAAAAAAGGGTAAAAAGGAATGAACAAAATCTCCAAGAAATGTGGGACTATGTGAAAAGACCTAATCTACGTTTGATAGGCGTACCTGAATACGATGAAGAGAATGAATCCAAGCTGGAAAATACTCTTCAGGATATTATCCAGGAAAACTTCCCCAACCTAGCAAGGCAGGCAAACATTCAAGTTCAGGAAATACAAAGAACACCACAAAGATATTCATCAAGAAGAGCAACCCCAAGGCACATAATCGTCAGATTCACCAGAGTTGAAATGAAGGACAAAATACTAAGGGCAGCCAGAGAGAAAGGTCGGGTTACCCACAAAGGGAAGCCTATCAGACTCACAGCAGATCTCTCAGCAGAAACCCTACAAGCCAGAAGAGAGTGGGGGCGAATATTCAACATCCTTAAAGAAAAGAACTTTCAACCCAGAATCTCCTATCCAGCCAAACTAAGCTTCATAAGTGAAGGAAATATAAAATCCTTTGGGAACATGCAAGTACTCAGAGATTTTGTCACCACCAGGCCAGCTCTACAAGAGCTCCTGAAAGAGGCTCCACACATATAAAGGAACAACAAGTACCAGCTCAACTAAAGGGCAAAACAGCCAGCTAGCACCAAAATGGCAGTATCAAATTCGCACATAAAAATATTAACCCTAATGTAAATGGACTAAATGCCCCAATCAAAAGACACAGACTGGCAAATTGGATAAAAAGCCAAAACCCATTGGTGTGCTGTATCCAGGAAACCCATCTCACATGCAGGGATACACAAAGGCTCAAAATAAAGGGATGGAGGAAGATTTACCAAGCAAATGGAGAGCAAAAAAAAAGCAGGAGTTGCAATTCTCATCTCTGATAAATTAGACTTTAAAGCAACAAAGATCATAAGAGACAAAGAAGGACATTACATAACGGTAAAAGGATCAATGCAACAAGAAGAGCTAACGATCCTAAATATATACGCACCCAATACAGGAGCACCCAGATACATAAGGCAAGTTCTTAATGACTTACAAAGAGACTTAGACTCCCACACAATAATAGTGGGAGACTTTAACACCCCATTGTCAACATTAGACAGATCAACCAGACAGAAAATTAACAAGGATATCCAGGACTTGAACTCAGACCTGGACCAAGCAAACCTAATAGACATTTACAGAACTCTCCACCCCAAATCCACAGAATATACATTCTTCTCAGCACAACATCACACCTACTCTAAAATTGACCACATAATTGGGAGTAAATCACTCCTCAGCAAATGCAAAAGAACGGAAATCGTGACAAACAGTCTCTCAGACCACAGTGCAATCAAGTTAGAACTCAGAATTCAAAAACTAACCCAGAACCGCACAGCTTCATGGGAACTGAACAACTTGTTCTTGAATGTTGACTGGATAAACAATGAAATGAAGGCAGAAATAAAGATGTTCTTCGAAACCAACGAGAATGAAGACAAAACATACCAGAATCTCTGGGACACATTTAAAGCAGTCTCTAGAGGAAAATATATAGCAATAAGTGCCCACATGAGAAGCAAGGAGAGATCAAAAATTGACACCCTATTGTCAAAACTGAAAGAGCTAGAGGAGCAAGATCAAAAAAACTCAAAGTCTAGCAGAAGACAAGAAATAGCTAAGATCAGAGCAGAACTGAAGGAGATAGAGACACAAAAAAACCCTTCAAAAAATCAATAAATCCAGGAGCCGGGTTGTTGAAAAGATCAACAAAATAGACATACCACTAGCCAGATTAATAAAAAAGAAAAGAGAGAATAACTAAATTGATGCAATAAAAAATGATAAAGGGGATATCACCACAGATTCCACAGAAATTCAAACCTTCAGCAGAGATTATTACAAACAACTCTATGCACATAAACTAGTAAACATAGAAGAAATGGATAACTTCCTGGACACTTGCCTCCTCCCAAGCCTAAACCAGGAAGAAGCCGAAACCCTGAACAGACCCATAACAAGGTCTGAAGTTGAGGCAGCAATTAAGAGCTTACCACCCAAGAAAAGCCAAGGTCCAGACGGGTTCACAGCCAAATTCTACCAGACATACAAAGAGGAGCTGGTACCATTCCTTCTGAAACTATTCCAAACAATACAAAAGGAGGGAATTCTTCCCAAATCGTTTTATGAGACCAACATCATCCTGATTCCAAAACCCGGCAGAGACTCAACAAGAAAAGAAAACTTCAGGCCAATATGCATGATGAACATAGATGCAAAAATCTTCAATAAAATACTGACAAGCCGATTGCAACAGCACATTAAAAAGCTTATCCACCACGATCAAGTAGGCTTCATCCTGGGGATGCAACGCTGGTTCAACACACGCAAGTCTATAAACGTAATTCACCACATAAACAGAAACAAAGACAAAAAACCACATGATTATCTCAATTGATGCAGAGAAGGCCACTGACAAAATTCAACAGCCCTTTATGCTAAAAACCCTCAATAAGCTAGGTATTGACGGAACGTATCTCAAAATAATAAAAGCTATTTATGACAAACCAACAGCCAATATCATACTGAATGGGCAAAAACTGGAAGCATTCCCCTTGAAATGTGGCATAAGACAAGGATGCCCTCTCTCACCACTGCTATTCAATATAGTATTAGAAGTTCTAGCCAGAGCAATCAGGCAAGAAAAAGAAATAAAGGGCATTCAAATAGGAAAGGAGGAAGTCAAATTGTCTCTATTTGCAGACGACATGATTGTATATCTAGAAGACCCCATCGTCTCAGCCCCAAACCTCCTGAAACTGATAAGCAAGTTCAACAAAGTCTCAGGATACAAAATCAATGTGCAAAAATCACAAGCATTCCTATACACCAATAACAGACTTAAAGAGAGCCAAATCAAGAACAAACTTCCATTCACAATTGCCACAAAGAGAATAAAATACCTAGGAATACAACTAACAAGGATCGTAAAGGACCTCTTTAAGGAGAACTACAAGCCACTGCTCAACAAAATAAGAGAGGACACAAACAGATGGAGAAACATTCCATGTTCATGGTTAGGAAGAATCAATATCATGAAAATGGCCATACTGCCCAAAGCAATTTACAGATTCAATGCTATCCCCATCAAGCTACCAATGACCTTCTTCACAGAACTGGAAAAAATCACCTTAAACTTCATATGGAACCAAAAGAGAGCCCACATAGCCAAGTCAATTCTAAGCAAAAAGAACAAAGCAGGGGGCATCACACTACCAGACTTCAAACTATACTACAAAGCTACAGTAATCAAAACAGCATGGTACTGGTGCCAAAACAGAGATATAGACCAATGGAACAGAACAGAGGTCTCAGAGGCAACACAACATATTTACAACCATCCGATCTTTGACAAACCAGACAAAAACAAGCAATGGGGAAAGGATTCCCTGTTCAATAAATGATGTTGGGAAAGCTGGCTAGCCATGTGCAGAAAGCAGAAACTGGACCACTTCCTTACACCTTACACTAAAATTAACTCCAGATGGATTAAAGACTTAAACATAAGACCTAACACCATAAAAACCCTAGAAGAAAATCTAGGCAAAACCATTCAGGACATAGGTGTAGGCAAGGACTTCATGACCAAAACACCAAAAGCATTGGCAACAAAAGCCAAAATAGACAAATGGGACCTAATCAAACTCCACAGCTTCTGCACAGCAAAATAAACAATCATTAGAGTGAATCGGCAACCAACAGATTGGGAAAAAATTTTTGCAGTTTACCCATCTGACAAAGGGCTGACATCCAGAATTTACAAAGAACTAAAACAGATTTACAAGAAAAAAACTAACAAGCCCATTCAAAAGTGGGCAAAGGATATGAACAGACACTTTACAAAAGAAGACATACATGAGGCCAACAAACATATGAAAAAATGCTCATCATCACTGCTCATCAGAGAAATGCAAATCAAAACAACATTGAGGCACCATCTCACGCCAGTTAGAATGGCGATCATTAAAAAATCTGGAGACAACAGATGCTGGAGAGGATGTGGAGAAATAGGAACACTTTTACACTGTTGGTGGGAGTGTAAATTAGTGCAACCATTGTGGAAGACAGTGTGGCGATTCCTCAAGGACCTAGAAATAGAAATTCCATTTGACCCAGCAACCCCATTACTGGGTATATATCCAAAGGATTACAAATTGTTCTACTATAAGGACACGTGCACACAAATGTTCATTGCAGCACTGTTTACAGTAGCAAAGACCTGGAACCAACCCAAATGCCCATCGACAATAGACTGGATAGGGAAAATGTGGCACATATACACCATGGAATATTATGCAGCCATCAAAAATGATGAGTTTGGGTCCTTTGTAGGGACATGGATAAACCTGGAAACCATCATTCTCAGCAAACTGACAGAAGAGCAGAAGATCAAACACCGCACGTTCTCACTCATAGGCGGGTGTTGAACAATGAGAACACATGGACACAGGGAGGGGAGCACTACACACTGGGGTCAGTTGGGGGGAAATAGGGGAGGGAGGGTGGGGGGTGGGAAGCTGGGGAGAGATAGCAAGGGGAGAAATGCCAGATGTAGGTGATGGGGAGGAAGGCAGCAAATCACACTGCCACATGTGTACCTATGCAACAATTTTGCATGTTCTTCACATGTACCCCAAAACCTAAAATGCAATAAAATAAATAAATGGGGGAGAAAAAAAACCTGAAAGCCTTTCCTCTAAGATCTGGAACATGACAAGGATGACCACTTTCACCATGTCATTCAACAAGTACTGCAAGTTTCAGCTACAGCAATCAGACAAGAGAAAGAAATAAAGGGCATCCAAAGGAAGAAGTCAAATTTTTCTTGTTTGCAGATGATATAATCTTATTTTTGGAAAAACCTAATTACTCCACAAAAAACTACCATAACTGATAAACAAATTTGGTATAGTTGCAGGATACAAAATCAACATAAAAAAAATCAGTAGCATTTTTATATACCAACAGCAAAGAATCTGAAAAAGAAACAAAGAAAATAATGTTATTTACAACTGCTACAAGGTAAATAAAATACCTAGGAATTAACTAAAGGAGTGAATGATCTTTACAACGAAAATTATAAAACATTGAAAAAAGATATTATAGAGTACATTAAAAAAATGGAAAGACATTCCAAGTTCATGGATTGTGAGAATCAATAATGTTAAAACATCCATATTACTGAAAGCAATATTACAGATTCAGTGCAATTCTTATCAAAATGCCAATGACATTCTTCACATAAATAGAAAAAACAATCATAAAATATATATGGAACCACAAAAGACCCAGAATAGTCAAAGCTATCCTGAGCAAGAGAACAAAACTAGAGGAATCATATTACCTGACTTCAAATTATACTACAGAGCCATAGTAACCAAAATAACTTGATATTGGCATAAAAACTGACACATGGGCCAAGGCAACAGCATAGAGAACCCAGAAACAAATCCATATACCTGCAGTGAACTCATTTTTGACAAGAGTTCCAAGAATACCCATTAGGGGAAGAACAGTCTCCTCAATAAGTGGTTCTAGGAAAACTGGATATCCACATGCAGAAGATTGAAACTAGACCACTATCTCTCACCACATACAAAAATGAAATCAAAATGTATTAAAGACTTAAAGGCCTCAAACTATGAAACTACCAAAAGAAAACATTGGGGAAACTCTCCAGGACATTAAATTTGGCAAAGATTTCCTAAGTAATACCCCACAAGTGCAAGCAAACAAAGCAAATATGGACAAATGGAATCACATCTAGTTAAAAAGCTTCTTCACAGCAAAGAAATCAACAAAGTGAACAGACAACCCACAGAATGAGAGAAAATATTTGTAAACTCTCCATTTGACAAAGGGCTAATAACCATAATAGAGAAGGATCTCAAACAACTCTCTGAAAAAAAAATCTATAATCCAATTAATGAATGAACAAAAACCTAAATAGAAATTTCTCAAAATAAAGCATACGAATGGCAAACAGATATATGAAAAGGTGCTCAACATCATTGATAATCATAGAAATGCAAACCAAAACTCTGAGACATCATCTCACCCCAGTTAAAATTGTTTTCATCCAAAAATTGGACAATAGTGAAGGCTGGTGAGGATGTGGAGAAAAGTGAACCCCCATACACTGTTGATGGGAATGTAAATTAGTAGAGCCACTATGGAGAATAGTTTCGAGGTTCCTCAAAAAACTAAAAATAGAGCTACCATATCATCCAGCAATCCCACTGCTAGATATATAACCCCCAAAATGGAAATCAATCTATCAAAGAGGTACTTGCGCAACCACATTTATTGCAGCACTATTTGTAATAGCAAAAAATTGGAAGCAATCTAAGTCTCTGTCAACAGACGAATGAATAAAGACAATATTGTACATCTGCACAATAGAGTACTATTTGGCCATAAAAAAAAATGAGATCCTGGCATTTATAACAACATGAGTAGAACTGGAGGTCATTACATTAAGTGAAATAAGCCAGGCACAGAAAGACAAATTTTTCATGTTCTCACTTATTTGTGAGAGCTAAAAATTGAAGCAATTGAGCTCATAGAAATGGAGACTAGAACAATGGTTACCAGAGGCTGGATAGTGTAGTGAGGCGTGAGAGGGAGAAATGGGGATGGTTAATGGGTATAAAAATACAGTTACACAAAAATAAAATAATATCTAGTTTTGACAACACAGCAGGTGACTATACTCAACAATATTTTATTATATTTAGGAATAACTAAAAGTTATTTGGATTGTTTGTAACACAAAGAAAAAAAAATGCTTGAGGTGATGGATATCCCATTTACCCTAACGTGATTATTATGTATTGTATGGCTGTATCAAAAAACCTCATCTACCCCATACTTATATACACCTGGGTCCATAAAAATTTAAAACTTAAAAAAATTGGCTTGACATGGTGACTCCCACCTGTAATCCTAGCACTTTGGGGCAGGGGCTGAAGCAGGCAGATCACCTGAGATCAGGAGTTTGAGACCAGCCTGGCCAACGTGGTGAAACCCCAGCTGGAATAAAAATAGAAAAATTAGCTGAGCAATGTTGGCACACATCAGTAGTCCCAGCTACCAGGGAAGCTGAGTCAGGAGAATCACTGGAACCCAGGAGACGGAGGTTGCAGTGAGCCAAAATCGCATCACTATACTCCAGCCTAGATGACCGAGCAAGACTCTGACTCAAAATAATAATAACAAATAAAATAAAATAAAACTTAAAAATTAGCTCTTGTTTATTATATAAATGAGTTAAAGAGCTGAAGGCTACCAATTCTGCAACCTTTTCCACTGATTCCTTCAAGCAGAAAATTGGTTTCACTAATAAACAACAATATTGTGAGAAAAAAACAACTTCCATACCTAGTGTCCTTACAAACCAGGAGAAAGACTGCCCTTCATTTCCTCCTTCAGAGCATGGACAGATGGAGGTTGAATTACAACTTCCTAAGAATATCAATTCTGAATTCTCCCATCCCAAGGATACTGGTAATGGGTACCAAGAACCTTTAAAAAAATTAGCCCTGTAATCTTATAGAAATCTTTCCTAGGGAAGTGATAAGACCAGGTGTGTCAGCAAGGATAGTTCTTTATTGCTATGTATGAGTCACAAATTGGAAAAAAGAAATGCATACACAAAATACTAATATGATATTCATAGACTGCAATGGCATTCTACTCTTAAGTCTTTGGGTCAATAATCTTTGTAGAATCTTATCTGAACAAAAGCATTTATCACAATTAGAGAGTCATATTTTGTAATGGTATGGACACTATTGGATCTATTATTTATTAAGTCTCTAGTATTTAGTAAAGTGCCTAAAACAAAGTTTATTCTTTCTCTTTTTCTCCCTCCCTCCCTTACTCCCAGTCCTCCCTCCCTTTCCTTCCTTCCTTTCTTCATTCCTTCTTTCCATAATTATAAAATAATGAATACATGAATATTATGTGCATATCAATTATTAAAAGAAAGAAAAGATCTTAAAATGTTAACAATAGAAGTGGGGGAATCACAAGTGATTTTCTACTTTCATTCTTTATATTTCCACAATTTGTAGATTTTTTCAATGATTATATTTTACCTACATTATAAGCAGATTTTGAAATTTAAAAACAAATTTTATCAGATACTATTAACTATTCCTCTTTGGAGTTTAGGCAATTGCTGCTCTCTTGAATTTTGTTGGTAAGAGGGTCATTTTGGAAAGTGAGGTATTTTAGAGCAGTTTCTTGATATTTGGAGGTGAGTGTGAAAAGGAGCTGAAGAAGCCTCAGCATCCCTCTGATGCTTCCCTGGATGAGATCACATGCTGATGGAGCAGTTTGAAATAGATCCATGCAGTTCTTACATAGCTCACCTTCGAAGGAAATCTGTACTTCATGGAATAATATAATGTCAAAATTTCCTATTCTAAACGAAATAAGTATGCAATTTTTCTACTGTCTCCATCTTTGCCTTTGTGTTTTATGTAGTCTTAAAACACAATATAATTATCCTATTAATATGTTAGATTTTGATCAAAATATTGACCTATATTTATACACAACCTGTTTTAAAATATGAGCACCATTTCATGCATATCTTGTCTCTTTCAGTAATGATTACTAATATTTACTTTTTTTTTTCCAAAAATGAATGTTTTGTTTTGTTTTGTTGTGCTTCTCTTAATCTCCATGATAATTGCCATGATAAGAGCACTTTAAAACGTATTTGAATTATTCTTATTATAGCCTTTTATCACCTATTAACACCAACTGTGCACAGCAAGTTAGATATACTATGACTGTATGTTGATTTGTGTGTTTCATAGAAATTGTCTACACAAATGCATCACTAATTTAAATTCTACAGTAACAGCAAGGAAACAGGGAAAAAGTAGACTAGGAAGAAAAAAAAAATTCTATCTTCAGCAGAAAGAAAAAAAATAATGGACGTTACCAGCTGAGGAAAATACTGTATCTGAAGCCGAGAATTACTAGTGGGGAATTCCAAATTGGCTCTGTACCTGAAGAGATGCATCTTCACCAAGAAAATAATAGAAGATATACCCCAGAGAAGGGTGTGTGTGTGTGTGTGTGTGTGTGTGTGTGTGTGTGTGTGGTTTGGAGCTGTGTGATGCAGAAAGAAGGCCTTGGCAACAGTTAGGTAAGCATGAATTCTTGAACTCCAGGCTTCCAGGAAGTAAGACTTTTAATGAATATCAAACAGCAAGTCTTGCAAGGGTTTGATGAAGCTCAGTCTTTTATCAAAATTATATTACAATTGGGACTTAATCCATACTTCCTTTTTTTTTTAACTGCTTTTAGACTTCAGCAACACTACTCCTGAAATAAACCTCATTCACCCTACTGTGAGGACACTAATGCCTAACCCATTAATTGCCCGTCAGGAACTTTCTCATTCATAAATGTTTCATACAACTCCTATCTTCTCTGAGAACTTTCATTTGAGGTCCTCTGTTGTTTTTTTTTTTTTTTTCCTTCTGTCATCTGTTAACAATGTCTATCATTTGATATTTATCTTTACTCAACTGTTTGTCAGCTATTTTTTGTTTGTTTGTTTAAATAGATCTTTCTCTCTACTGGATCTGGACCTTGTACAAACTCTTACCATTACATATTGCAATATGTTTTATTATTTGTCCATGTATCTGTTTTCCTGCTATACTTGATTTGTTAAAGAGGAATGAGTAGGACTGATCCATTCATCTATTACTAGAATTTAGCAAAAGGCTCTGCTGAAGTGGTTAAGTATGTGGTCTTCTTTGCATAAATGAATGTTTCTTTTCATTTTACAATTGGACTACCTCTCTGTGGCCATCTGCCTGTGGAATATATTATATGCATATTCTACTGGGGTTTGTCTGTTACTACACTAGAGCTCCCTTACAGCATCCATGTCAATAAAGTCACTTCTGTGGGGCACTGAGATAAAATGCAGGAAAAAAAAAAAAAAAACCACACATGGCGCACAAGAAGTTTAGAAAACTTTTTAAAAATTGCAACATTTTATTTTATTATTTTATTTTGTGTTTTTAATTTGATACAGAATGTCACTCTGTTGCCCAGGCTGGAGTGCGATGGCACAATCTCAGCTCACTGCAATCTTCTGCCATTCGGGTTCAGGTGATTCTCCTGCCTCAGCCTCCCGAGTAGCTGGGATTATAGGCACGCACCACCAAGCCCAGCTAATTCTTTTTTTTTTTTTCTGTATTTTTAGTAGAGACAGGGTTTCACCATGCTGGACAGACTGATCTCAAACTCCTGACCTCGGGTGATCCAACTGCCTCAGCCTTTGAAAGTTCTAGTTTTATAGGTATGAGACACCATGCCCAGCCACAACTTTTATTTTAGATGATAAAAGGGGTATGTGTGTAGATTTGTTACATAATGCCACAGTTTGGCATATGGATCCTGTCACTCTGGTAGTGAGGATAGATAGTACATGGTAGGTAGTCTTTTAACCCACTTCCCTCCTTATGCCCTCTAGTAGTCCACAGTGTCTATTGTTTTCAGAAAATGTTTTTAACATCATGGGATCCAATGGCATTATAAAAGCAAATAATGAAATATATTAATGCCAGCATTAGGAGTTAATTTTTACTAAATATATAAAAATATAAATATTATATTCCCCAATGGTGGTATTTTCATAATTTTCTCTCATCCAGCCATCTACTATCATGATCATCAATATCTATATTAAAGCATGGGTGCATTATCAAGAGAGGCAGGATGAACAAGCCTGCCAATGAGGTCTTCACCTCAATCTAAAAATTTTTATCTTTGTTTTCATTTATCTGAAGTTTTTATTTAAGAATCTCTTCTCAGAGGCTTTTGGCAATTTGTTACATAGAGTCCTTCCCAGGAGTATTGCAAAGTTTCTGGATGGTTCTGACTCTCCTGGCCAATTGATACCTCAGCTTTCTCCTATATCATGTATCAGGAGAATAAAAAAAAAAATCACTACAACTCTCTATTACCACAGTAGAAAGATGACAGCAAAACTTTCTAAGACAAAAATAAAAAGTAGATTGTCGATCTGTGATCCTGTTTAATAGAGAGGCTGTTGGAAAACTGTATTTCCAGCAAACAAAGCTACTAACCAAGGCAGATTTGACTTATGATCTCCCTCTATCCCTCTAAGCATCATTGTCTACCATCACTTACTGCCATTTGGAAAAATTGAGGAGGAAACAAATTAAAAATTCAATATAGCAATTCCATTTAGTCAACATGACAAATGTGTAATTTGAACTACTTACTTTTCACTAATTGTTTTGGTAAAATGAGCAAGTGCTCAGAAAGCTTTTAACCTGGAATTAGCAACAACAACAACAAAAAGGATCTGGGTTCAAAGTGACTTAACCAGACTGAGTCGCAGTGTTCTCATCCATCAAGTGGAAATGATTTTACTTATACTACATAACGCAAGAGCTGAACTCAGAATCAAATGAGAAAGTGGGTATGAGAGGGCTTTGGAATTTCAAACACTATCCCTGGCAATTCACAGTGCCTCGTTGAAATATGTAGTGGATACCCCAGCATCTGTTTCGCCCTTTTCTTACTGTATAATAAACGCAGTTTGGAGAGAATTTATCCATCCCAAGCTTCAGAGATGGGGCCT
Organism: Sapajus apella; assembly: GCF_009761245.1. NCBI lineage: Eukaryota > Metazoa > Chordata > Mammalia > Primates > Cebidae > Sapajus > Sapajus apella. The sequence continues at coordinate 3,750,712 of NW_022436941.1, forward strand.
AGTTGACCCAAGGCAGTTGGTACTTAACATTTTTATGACCACAGGGATTGACTCAGAGGTCAACGTGTAATCTAAGTTGAATTAACATTAGTTAGATTAACATGTTTCTAATTTAAGTTGGCCACGTCAGATAAAATTTAAAAACTACTTTGGTTAAATTGCAGGAAGTACAGTGTTGTCTCTCTCTATGTTGCTCTCTCTCTAGGCTTATTCACAGCACCTTTCACAGCCACTCTGTGGCTGAAGTTGAACCAGCCTTAGGATCAAACTGGTAACAGTAAGAAATAGAGAGATGAAAAGGATGGAAATAGGATTTACCCTTTTGAGTCGCTTTCCAAAACGTCTACCTTTGAGCACCATGTTTACTGAACATGCTTAAATATAAGGCAATAAGGTTCCTATTCAGCTACTCAAAAAAAATATATTGCTCAGAAAAGAGAATATAGGCTTTTGTTAGCACCCTAGCAAGTCTTTCATATTACAGAATGTTTTCTTAAATAATTAATTTTGAAAAAAAATTCTATTTGAAGAAGACATATTAACCTGAGAATTATTTATGATTAATTTGGGGGTGTACATAAAAATTACTTGACAGATTCAGTAAAAAAAAAAATTAACATGTATTTGGTAATTATTCCTGGGAGTTGTGATTTTATAATTGCAAGTGTTGGACATCATTGCAAGAAGGACTTCTGGAATCAAATTTTGAAATACCATGTAGTAATTTACATTATATACATCCTTTTACATGTATGTACCTATGCGTCTTAAAGCATCATTGTCTACCATCACTTACTGCCATTTTGGGAAAATTAAGGCAGAAAAAATTACATATATATGCACCCAGAAAACTTACATCATACATCTGTAATATATACATATATAAACTTACATTATACACACACACACACACACACACACACACACACACACACATATATATATAACATAAGAAGCTTTTGGGGCACTTGCTCATTTTACCTGCTTTTTTTATACTGGAGAAAGCAATATTACAGTATAATATATTCTTTTTCATAATACATTATTTAAAATGCATAGGCAATTAACCAATTATATACCAAAGGTAAACTTTCATAATTTTCACACCTAATAGTTTATGCATTCACATTCAGATGGCCATTTTCAAAGCCTCTGGCTGCCATGCATCCTCAGCTGTGTGAAGGTCATATGAAATAATAGAATGGTGTAGAATTGTAGGTAGAAATTATCCCCACCTCCCCTCAGCATCTACTGTTAGAAACACTTAGATTTCCAGCTACTATGTGATTTTGGCAAGTTTCTTAACATTTACGTGCTTCTATTCTGTAAGCAAAAGTCATTATCATTTACTTCATAAATAAGTATGAAAATTAAATGAGGTAATGCAAGTGAAATGATTAGCAGAGGCTAGAACATATTTGATTTTAAATATTTATTGAACAAACAAATGAAAAAATGACTGAAGGAATGAACTGAAAGAGGAGAAAAACTATTAAAATGATTAGAAATTATTTCCTCTACACTTTTAGTCTTTGAGAGATCATCATAATGTAAGATCTATAAATCACTCCTTAGTCCAGTCGTTCAGAAATTCTTTCTTGTCAGGTTCATTTTACCTCTGGCTTAGCCTGCTAATTGAAGCACCAAAATCCTACTTCCATACGTTTTATGTGATGAGCATTTCCTAAGCATTAAATTGTCATAGCATGTCTTAACAATCTTTTGGAGGGATGCTTTGTTTGTAACTGTATAGACCATTAGATCTTTGAATAAGATTCTCTGACCAAAAGTTATCTGAATGGAAATATTATTTTAGCAGATTGGTATTTTGGAAAAAATATTTCCCTTTATGTCTTGAATATTTTTAAAATGAATTTCAAATATAAAATGCACAACTTTTCAAAAAAAATGGCTTCTTCCTGAATTTACTAGTTCTGCCTTGATAATAGCCATCTGAATTAGAAATACATTTAGAGTTTAAATGAAATGCTCTATGGCACCAAAATGCCTAAGATATAAGCAATTTAACCTACATTCATTTTTTGGTAATATCTATGAAATATCATTTTGTAAATAAATTATTTAAAGGAACAGATAAAATGGTAGTTAACATTTATAGAGTGTTTTATAATATGTTAGAGACTGTAAAACACACTTCCTATGTATAACTTCATTTAAACATTAGAACAACCCCATTAGGAGCACTTTTATTATTCTCAGGTTATGACTATAAAAACTGAATTTTAGAGAGACACAAGTAATAGGTCTAACATCATATACCGGAACTAGGAGTTAAAAGCAACTATATGATGCCAAAGGCCACATTTGTAGCCACTAAACTGCACAGGTTTCACTACATTTAGTACAATGTACTGTAATAATAGTTTAGTAATAATAATATAATAATGGTTTGATAACCATAGTGTAATAATAATTTATGTCAAAATATAGAACAGTAACCTGGGGAAATATTCTAAAGACTCTACATCTAGTTCTCTGTATTTTTCAGTCTTTGTTCATAATATCTTTCTTCCTTTTCTTTCATTTCCCCTTCCTTCTATTGACATAACACCTACTATGTGCCAGAAACAGTGCCAAGTGCCATGCCACAGAGATGAATAGGACCTACCTCTGATGAAAGCCCCTACCCTCTGATGAATACACACTAATTGCAGGAAAAGAAATCACTAAAACTACTACATAACTGTGTAAAATGCTATACTGGAGGAAAGCACAGCTATTATCTCCAGAGCTGTGGTTAGCCAAGTGTTGACCTGAACTAGCAGCATTAGCTTCACATGGGAACTTGCTCAGAATGCAAATCACTGAGCTCCATCCTAGACCCTACTAAATCAGAAACTCTAGGGGTGAGACCCTACCATCTGTGTTTATAATTCCTCCAGGAGATTCTAATGCACTACAGTTTATAAGCCACTTGTCTAAAGCAGAGACATTAGAGTTTTAATGGATGAAGAGAAAGTATCTTGAAAAAGACCAGTGTTCCAAGCAAAGGAAGCAATATTGCCAACCCCAGGGGCATAAAGAAGCAAAACACAGCAAGGAATTGCAAATTCAGTATGGCCAAGGTTTAAGAAGCTAGCATACAGGGATTAGAAAGATGCAGCTGGCCAAATGCAATGGAACAGATCATGGAAATTCTTGTGAGTCATCTTGATGAGATTAAATTATATCTTGAAAGAAATGGAGCATCACTGAAGGGTTAGAATCAGAGATGGATGGGACAAGACTGAAAAGCAGGAAAAACAAGGAGGGATTATGGCATAAACATAAATTGAGAGACAGAAAGAACCTAAATTTTTTTTTTTTTTGATCAGTGGGTAAGAGATAAAAGGGCATGTTTTAGAAGTATTTTGGTAAAGTTATGCTAATTCATGGAAGATGGGGAACTCAAAAAAGAGAGGAAGAATTGGGGATAAGCTCCGGGCCCTTCTTGGGGCATCACCTCATATACCATTTTATATGCTTCTTGCCCTTGTCCCAGGCCTTCCCTGTTGACTCTGAGGTATGGGAAGCCACCTGACACCTACCCATGTATAACCTGGAAGATAAGAGCTGTTAATGCTGCATGAGGCAAATCTATAATTGTTGGATTTGTATTTCCCCTTTCTCTCCCTGATGAATGGTCCTCAGATCTAGTTTAAACAACTTCCTGGGTGGCCCACTTGCTATTGCTTCCTCATATAGGCTTTCGCTCCTTTTCTGCCGTACCCTTGATCCTCACTCCTGATCTGGTGGACTACACTCCCTGTCAAATTAGCAGCAGTAATCCTTTGCCTCAGTCTCTGCCTTCTGGGGAACTCAAAATAACTCACTCATGTTACACTGAGCAATTTGTGATCATTCTACAATATGCAAAGAATTGTGCTAGGTTCAAGGGATAAGACAATAAACCAAACATAGCCACTGCTATTGTGGGCTTAGAATTGCCATGTATGAGAAACAATGTGACAATTAAATATAGTATTTTAAGTACTATGATGGGGAGATGTGAGTGCTATGGAAACAGAGAAAGAGAATCTCCCTTAGGAAAAAAAGTAGGAAGACAAGTTGAATTGGAGGCATCAATAAAGCATTCAAATGAAGAAGTCTAATAGGCTCATGAATTTGGGCTAGAAAATTAATTTGAGTTTTGTTGTTTATAGGTAGTCTTTGAAGGCATCAGTATGAGTGAGGGGGAAGAAATTATAGGAGATATTCCTGGTTAGTGAGGCAGGGGGACATTGTAAGAGTAAGCTGACTAAGGTTCAGTGAAGTCTAAGTAGCAGTTGGAATAGTTAGTGGCCTCATCACTCTCCAGCCCGATGATAGTATGCAAATGATCTCATTTCTCCAAGGACCTCCTGGGCCCTTGTCTTCTCATCTCTTAGAGTTTTTGTTTAGATAATTTTCAAGTTTTCTCTCTTCTGTGGTATTTTTTCATTTATTAGCTATTACATTCTGGTCTACAGTGAGAGGGAATGTAGGAGATTGGGCAAACTACATCTTATTCGCAATTCATATCCTACAAAACACTTTCTAAATAAGTCTCTGTTTTTACATGCAATACAAGAACAATAGACATGATTTTAGTTGGCTTCCAGATAAAAGGCATGTAGAATACTGTAAAATATAAGCCTCCCTATTATCACGTTTTCTCTCTATTGTACACGTGGAACAAATGCACCCCAACATGTTAAGATGGCTTATCAATAGCAGAGGGAAGCAAAAGATCCTAACTTTCTGATCCCCAAATGTCTTGCTGTGCAAATTCTCTTCTCAGTCAGGAAAAGCCTTGTATAATGGCATGAAGACCTGGTTTTTCAGCTTTCTTGAGCCTCCCTCAGAGTGCATGACTAAGTCTCTGCTGAGTTACAGCAGGCCATTCCCCTGAATGCAACTTTCTTTACACTGAGCCCCCCACCACGAGTGCCAGAGATCAGAAGTCAGACTGCATCTGCTGCTCCGTCCCAGCTTTGTCAGCTAGAGAGTCTTATCCTGTAAGCTTCAGTATGGTGGGAGATGAATGGGCGAGCAAAATACCAGACCAGGACCTCCTAGGAATCCAAAATTTGAGGCAATATAAAGCAGTAGCTTACACTGGTGCTTCTCAAACATGTGCATTGCCTGGAGAATTAGTAGAAATAAAGATTCTGCTTCAGTGGTCCTGAGGTGTAGTATGTATCTCCTCCAGGGAGCTAATCCATGGTTCACATTTCTTCCTGATCCTGTGGTCAGTGACAATGGTGGTACTTGTAATCAGCTATGGTGAGAATGTTGAAACCATAGAAATCTGCAAACACTAGCCAGGTGCGGTGGCTCATGCCTGTAATCCCAGCACTTTGGGAGGCTGAGGCAGGCAGATCACAGGGTCAGGAGTTTGAGACCAGCCTGACCAACATGGTGGAACCTCGTCTCTACTAAAAATACAAAAATTAGCCAGGCATGGTGGCACGCTGCTGTAATCCCAGCTACTCAAGAGGCTGAGGCAGGAGAATCACTTGAACCCAGGAGGCGGAGGTTGCAGTGAGCCAAGATCTTGCCGCTGCAGCCTGGGCAGCAGGGCAAGGCTCCAGCTCAAAAAAAAAAAAAAAAAAAAAATCTGCAAACACTACAAAGCACCTCCTCCACACACACATCCTCCAAAAAAAGCTGATTGCAGAACATTTGCCAGTGCTCCACGGGAGATGAGGCCTGAGAGTCTGCACTGCTAACAAGCTCCCGGGTTTGTGGATGCTCCTTGTTCTCTTACCACACTGTGAAGAGTTTAGAAAGGCTCCAGAGTTAAACAGGTCTAGGAATAAATTCTGATTCTGTATCTTTAAAGTGTAATTTGTATAAACTAAATAAGTTACCCACTGACACAGGACATCTCACTATGTTTGATTGCCTAAACTAATCTGACATTTTTTACTCTGTCTCTCTGAGGTCAGTTTCTTTATCCATAAAATGGGAAAAGACGTCAGTTCTTACTTCCTAGTATTGTTCCAAGCAGTAAATTAAATAACGTGCTTAAAGCACAGTGCCTGGAACAGAGTAAGCATGAATAAATATTAAAACTTATTTTTATTTAAAATAATATAATTCTATAACATAATGATGGTAGGGACAGAAGAAAACAAAGTGAAAAGCAAGCATTTTGTTAATGGGAGTAAATAAATATCATGCAATATTCTTATATAAATTTTAAATATTTTTACCTCCCACGTAATTCATTTGTTTCTAATCTAACTCCACAATATTAAAATTCCAGATGTTTCGAGGTGAAGATGGAGGTTAGGGAGAGGGAGAAAGAAGAAAACTAATTTTGTGCTAAATGTGTCATGGAAGATACAAAAGTTGTTTTTGTAGAAAAAAAATTCTCTTTCTGTTCTCTCTTTTATGAAGACAAAAGTGTTTCTCCTTGACACAAAGACAACATTAGGCATTTTATATTTTTGAAGCCCATCACACTCCTTTCATCCCCAAGCTCATGAATAACTTATGTTCTGGGTTGGGAGGGGTTCTCTTGACTTCCTGTGGAGCAAAGTTTGCATTTGCACAACAAACTTTCCCAGAAATCACCTGTATGTCTAAAGTGCACTCAGGCGATGAATACCCCTTTCAGAAGATAACTGAGTGTTTGTTACCTGCTGGTCTCAGTTACTGTAACAAGTCTTCCCTATAACAACTCCGTGAGGACAGAGCTGGAACATGAATCATGACATACGGGAAAGAAAACTTCTTTTCATTTTCCATATAGGATGTGAAAAGACTGGCAGCAAACACATTTTATGGTCTTTTAAGTAGGAAGAAAAAAGATGATAGATGCAGAAATTTCAAGGATAGAAATGATTGTATAAAGCCAATTTCACCTGAAGTAGGTGATAACCAAAAAAATTGTATCTATGTGATGTTCGTGACAGCAAATAACGCCAACAGATAATTTTTACTTAGCCAGTTATTTTACTGCCATGACAGTAATTTGTAATATTTTGTCTGTTTGTCTTTCACCACTAGCACATTAAAGAAATGAGACACAGTGCCATTCTGACATATGGCAAAGGTTCTGACAGCACCAATTTCAGGGGAGGCTTGGGGGAAACATGTCAGGGGAGCTAAAAGACAACGCAGAGAGGATTAACCACAGTGCTCACCAACCACTTCCTGCCCAACTCATTCCTAATCAGGAGTTACTTTTGTTAGGAAAAGAGCACATATATCCCAAAATATCACAGCTTATATTCTTTTGCATAAAGTCCTACTTTTTCTTGGCAGAAAGAATAAATGCAAAATGAACAGTTTCTTAAACATGAAGGCCATAAACCCCCACAAAAAAAATTGTACATATACATTTTTCTATACTCAAGATTCAAAACTTCCAGGAGGTCCTCAAGAAGTCTGTGACACCCCTTATGCCCTCCCGCCCTCTGCCAAAAACAAAAACCAAACCAAACAAAACCAGAAATACCTGCTGTCATGGTAATAACATGGAGTTCAGAGTGATAAACATTCCATCTGAGTTTCGGTGTACTAGTTACCAAAGATGAAAACTTCTATTTATATTATTCTCTTTGAGAGTCTTTTTTTCACCTGTGAATATAAAATAAAACAAACTTTGCAAAACTGTTGTAACAGTGGGAATAACCTGTAAGAAAACATCCAACAGAGTTCCTGAGTATATGTCAGATTCCTGACAGAAGCAGCTCAGATATCTTAATTGAAAGAGGAAAGGGGTGTGGCATTTTCCCCACATCATGACAACCATGTGCAAGATTCAGAAGCAGTGTTCTTATTTCCAGTCCCCATAGATCATCCAGCCTTCCCCATGCTCCTCTCATTTTGACTGCCCCAGTAATCCTGTCATACTATCTAGCTGCCTTCCCATTTGACATGTTCTCTGCGTGACACTCTTATGCGCCCCCAAAAGTTAAAATCCAAATAAAAATGGCCTGAATGTTTGGTCATTAAAATCACTCTGCTGAGTTTAAGTCCCTCTGGCTTAATTTCTTTCTAATCAATGTTTTTTTTCTTTCTTTTTCCCCCCAAACTGTTACATGCTTAATTCTACTCCCCACAGAACAACAAAGGATTAGCACTGAACTCAGTTAACTTTGGTTTTGTTTACACAAACAGTGAAATTTGGAAATGGAGAAGGACACTGGGGAACTTAGGGCGTAGGGAAGGCGTCATGCTGGAAAGCTTAAAGTTGAAGTAGCTTTAAAGCCCAGCTAGCCAGTGGCCCCATAAATTATGCCTTCCAACACACTGGGCAAATTGAAAAACCAAAACAGATCAGGTAGGAACGTGAAATGTGGCCAGGGAGAGAAATCTAGCTACAGTAGCAAATGGAAGTGCTGCCCAGGAATTGTCATGGTACAGTGGTGTTAATTTCAGAAAGCAATACAATTAAATTGCCAGGCTAAATGATAGCCACATGCAGATGAGTACAGGTTACCAAGCGTAGGAGAGAAGACAAAATCCAAACAGGAACTGGCTGTTAAATGGAGTGTTTCCAGACCAGGTAAACAGAGAAAACTTTAAGATTTTATAGTCCAAATGTCCAGATAAAGTGTCTTAGGCCATCTCTTAAGGAATGTACTTGCTATCAGAAACCTTTTAACTATGAGATGTTTCTGATGCCCCCCGCTCCATAGGGAAACATAAGCCACTGATGATTTTCACCATGTTCTTCCATTAGTTAGTTCCCTTTAGCATACGTATATCAAAGCAGTTTATGGTAGTGATTATGCTCTTGTCTCCTCCTAAATCATATTTCAAATCCACATCTTTAAAATTTAATGAATTGTATATAAATTGTATCTCAATGAGAGATTTTTTTAAAGAAGTTTTAATTATGACAAAGGAGATGAAGAACTTCCACAAGGTTTTTACTTTTTTTCTAGACTTCTCTGTAGCCTCACAATAAACAGAAGTTACTTTTATAATTAACAAAATAAACATTAAAATTAGCTTATACATATTAGTATATATTTTATTATACTTAGGCTTCAAAATGTCAACAGTAAAACACTTAGTATACAAAATTAATAGTAGCTATTTCTGGGTGGTAAGGCAACTGCCAACTGGTAGTTTCTTCTTCCCTTGTGTGTTTTCCAAAAATTTCACTTTTATAATGGTTAAAAAAAAAAGGCAAGTTTTATGTTGTTAATGCATATTGGGAGATGCCTTATTAAGGCATTGCAACTCACTGTGTTCAATTGCCTAAACTAGTCTGACAATTTCCACTGACTTCCAAGTCAAGTAACTTTATAAAAGAACATCTTTCAAAGTATGTTCCATGGAGTCCATGCACAGTGGTTCATACCTGTAATCCCTTTGGAATGTCAAGGTAGAAGGATTGCTTGAGGTCAGGAGTTTGAGACTAGCCTGGCCAACATGGCAAAACCCCAACTCAATAAAAAAATACAAAAATTAGCCTGGCATGCTGCTTCATGCCTGTAGTCTCAACTACTTGGGAGGCTGAGGCAGGAGAATAACTTAAGCCCAGGAGGATGAGGTTGGAGTGAGCCGAAATCACACCACTACACTCCAGCCTGGGCGACAGAGCAAGACTTCATCTCAGAAAAAAAAAAAAAAAAAAAAAAAAAGTGTATTTCTTATAACACAAGTTCTTGCGATGTTAATGGTTGTTACAGAAAGAAAAAGTTTCAGTGGTCAAGTAAGTTAGGAAACAGAGTTACCAAAGTTAAACATATGAAGATTTTTAAGAATCTCTACTTATGTGCACTATGCATTACATGCTCACAATAGGGTAAGCTTTACATCTGAAACTTACTAGATTATGAAACTTACTTTTGCCCTAAACATTTAAAGAAATATACTTGGAGAAGACTGATATTCAAGCTTAAGCAAATGTATCAAAATCTGAAGAGAAAGATATATATTTATATATATATTTATATATATATCTGGATTTCTATATAAATTCATATATAAGTATATAACATATATTCATAGAATATAATACATTGTTATACTGTAGTCACCATGTTATACAATGGATCTGTTGAACATACTCCTTGTAACTAACTGAAATCTTTCAACAAATTAGCTAATGAATTTTAAATTTATACATATATATGTTGTACATATCAATTAAATTAATTTTAAAAGATTCACTAAGTAAACATTTTAAATTATTATTCATATATTCATATTCCTATATATGTTATATATTTATGTATAAATTTATATGAAGATGAGTAAGAAAACATCCCTTACCTCAAGACGATTACAGTTTAATGGTGAAGACTGCTAGTTAAACAGATAAGTACAATGCATTGATATGAAAGCAATAATGGAGCTATGTTCAAAGTTCTCTGGGAGTACTATTACGTAGGAGAGAAACCAGGAGTTTTATAAATTGGATATTTATAACTCCAATGGATATTTATAACTATGCTATTTATAAATAGCATAGTTTTATAAAACCATACTAAGAAACAGGGCACTTTAAAGAATTAAAATTTCATTTAGTGAATCTTTTATAATTTATTTATTTTAATGGTTATATATTCATGTTATATGTTACATATTTGTATATAAATTTAAAATTCATTAGGTCTTTCATGAAAAGATTTCAGTTAAATACAAGGAATAAGGCCAGTCACAGTGACTCACACCTGTAATCCCAGCACTTTGGAGACTGAGGCAGGAGAATCTCCTGTCTTCAAAAAAAAAACAAGCAATAAGGTCGACAGATCTATTGTATAACATGGTGGTTATAGTAAATACCGATGTATTATAGTCCTGAAAATCACTACCAAAGTAGATTGTAAGTGTTCTCATCGCACACACACACAAAATGATTAGTATATGAGGTAATGCTTACATTAATTAGCTCAATGTAGCCATTCTACAGTGTATACATATTTCCAAACATCATTATGTACACCAGAAACATATAAACTTTTGTCAATTAAAATAAATGCTGATTAGGCTGGGAGTAGTGGCTCACACCTGTAATCCCAGGACTTTGAGAGGCCAAGGTGGGAAGATCACCTGAGGTCAGGAGTTCAAGACCAGCCTGGCCAACATTGAGAAACCCCGTCTCTACTAAAAATATAAAAAGTTAACCGGGCATGATGGTGGGCTCCTGTAATCCCAGCTACTCCAGAGGCTGAGGCAGGAGCATCACTTAAACCTGGGAGGCAGAGGTTGCAGTGAGCTGAGATCGAGACATTGCACTCCAGCCTAGGTGACAAGAGCCAAATTCTGTCTCAAAAAAATAAATAAAAATAAAATAAAATAAATGTTAATTATTTTAAAAGATTCATAAAGTGAATTCTTAAATCTTTAAAGTTCTCTCTTAATGCAGTTTAACAGCAGTCAGTTACAAAACCCCTGGTTTGTCTCCTACATGGTGGTGCTCCCAGACCACTTAGAACACAGCTCCATTATTGCTTTCACATTGATGCATTGAACTTATCTGTTTAACTGGTAGTCTTCACCATTAGTCTGTGATCTTCTTGAGGTTGGGGATGTTTTCTTGCTCATCTTCAAATTATCAACATGTTAGAGGTGCTCAATATTTATTGTATAGATTAGCTAGCCATTGCCTAACTTGAGGTAAATGAGATTGTGCAGAAATAAGAAAGGAAGGCTAGAGTAGAGCCAGCATGCTTCAGAAGGAGTAATTTTTTAAAGTAAGGGAAATAACAAAGACCTTAGGGCTTACAAAGAAGAACTCATAGTTGAATCAAATTAGCCCCATAAAAGTCCTGGAGGAAAATGAAATTGACAGGGCACGTCCTCAAAATTAGGTGTAAAACTTCTCTTGAACCAAGCTTGTAAAAAAATGTAATGAAAATATTCAAAGCAGAGCAGATAGTTGTATATTCAAGAGATGTCTATTTTAAGACATGGTGAAATAGTCCATTAAACTGAGAAGAGCTAAAGGCACAGGAGTCAAAGGGACTTAAGTTTAAAGATTGAAAAGGAAAATGTGGCCCTGGGGGACATGAATGCTATTGAGGGCAGTGTGAGGATTGTTTTCTGAATCTCTAATTGCTTTTTTTTTTTTTTTTTTTTTTTTGCTTATGCTTTGCAAACTCTCAGAGGAAAAAAATGCATTGGAAATTTGTTGTGATGCAACTGAAATACATGATTTCAAGTGGATGTGCTGCTGTGACTAATTTCAATGGCTCTGTTTTGAGTATCAAAACAATACAGATACAAGCTGGAAGTGGAGCTGGGGATCAATGAACCTTCCAGCTGTTTTAAAATATCTTCTCTTTTGTCACTGCATGGCCTTTACACTTGATTGCATGAACATCTCTTGAAACTACTCTTATTATGCCCTTAGATGACATTCTTCCTATGGCATGGCTGAAGTGAACCCTAAACTGACTCTGATAAACAGAAGACATTACCCCAAATGAACAAATGCTTTCCCCATGCTCTATGTCTCACTTTGCATTGTGCTTTTGAATGTCTTAGTATCCCAAATATTACAGGATGGAAATACAAACAGCACCCTCATTTCACAAGTACAATACCTCATAGCCTATGTAATTTGTTGCAGATTTAAAAATCTCAGGCAACTAGACACCTACATTGGCCAAATATTTATAGGATAAAAATTACAAAAGTTATTATTTATCAAAAACTTTGTTTGCATGATTTCTAAATCCTTTTGAAATGCCTCATCTCTTAATATTGCCACATTGGGGGATAGAGTTTCAATAGGTGAATTTGGGGGGACACAAACATTTTGGTCATAAGAAAAGCTTAACTTCCATAAGTGACAATGAGCAATTATACATGGCCTCATCGCATTAACCAGTATCCACTGCCATGTCTTCTAGTGTTTTCCAACTAACTCACCCCAGTGCTTAAAACCCCTCCTGCCTTTTGTTTCAGTAGAGTTCAGTTCTCCTGTATGGCAATAGTCTTGAATAAAGTCTTCCTTGCCTGTTTTAGTGCAATTTTTCTTTGACATATATTTAAAAGATTCAGGTTTCAAAGAGAGGAGTATTTTAATATTTCATCACAACCTTATTCTTTCAGCTCACTGCATCTGAAAACTCAGAATTAATTATTGGAAGATGATATCTCACAAAAATATTGCATTTTCTTGTTTATTTTCATGGTTTTCTCTCTCTTAATGTAAATTTGATCTTGACATCCAGCGTTCTTCATAGACCTGGCCCCTCTCTCTGTTCCCAGCCTCTTTTCTGGCCACCAGAAAACACATGCCATAAATGGGCCATACTCTTTCTTACCTTTGAGCTTCATATATGCTGCTCCTTTAGTTCAAAATGCCCTTTGCCCTGCTCTCCCCAAACCTATCAATTTTTCAATTTACTCATTCTAAGTTCTTTTTCACTTTACAAGACATCTCTAGCTCTGGGAAGTATCACTTATCCACCACTGCCCAGAATGCTGCTACATGTGCCTCTTGGTGTTTTCAGAGCACCCCGGGTTTTTTTTTTTTTTTTTCCCCATTTAGTCAATAATTAATGCCTTAGAGACAGGAACTGTATCTTATACCCCTTTGTCTCTCCAGCACAGTGTCTGGAACAAAATAGACATGAAATCATGTTAGTTGAAGGGATGTTAAAATGTGAAGTCGTTTTTTTTTTCTTTTTTTAACTTTCCTTAAATATGCCTCAAGCAAAATGAACTGTTTCATTTATTTCTTGTGGCTCTTCTGGGTAAATATGTATACATATTTTCCTAGCAAATAGTAGGAAGTGATTTGGTGAAATGGCTAAGCGTGCAGGCTTCAGAATTGAGAAAATTTAGGATTAAACCCTGGGTTTGAATTCTAGCTGTGTACTTGAAATTTGTGTGATGCTAATAAGCTACTTCATCACCATTCTCTTTCATTTTTTCAGTAGAATAGGAATTGACTTTTGGCACATCTCTGTCTTTAAATAAGCTACTTTCTTTATGTGTTTGTGTTTCTGTGTGTCTCTTACTAAGGACACCAGTGATATAGTTCAGATCCATGTCCCCGCTCAAATCTCATGTTAAATTGTAATCCCCGATGTTGGAGGTAGAGCCTGATGGGAAGTAACTGGATCATGGAGGCAGAGTTCGCATGAATGCTTTAGCACTGTCCCCTTGGTCCTGTTCTGAGGATAGTAAATATGTGAGTTATCAGGAGATCTGGTGATTTTAAAAGTCTATAGCACCTCCAACCTCTCTCTCTCCTACTCCACCATGTAAGATGCCTGACTCTTTGTGCACCTTCTGCCATGATTTCAAGTTTTCTGAGGCCTCTCCAGAAGCTAAGCAGCTGTCTCCATGCTTCCTGTATAGCCTGCGAAACCATGAACTGATTAAAACTCTTTTCTTTATAAATTACCCAGTCTCAGGTATTTTTGTTCATTTTTTATTTTTTATTATATTTTAAGTTCTGGGATACATGTAGAGAACGTGTAGGTTTATTACATAGGTATATAGTTGCCATGGTAGTTTGCTGAGCCATCAACCTATCATCTACATTAGGTATTTCTCCTAATGCTATTCCTCCCCTTGACCCCCACCCCCCAACAGGCCCCTATGGGTGATGTTCCCCTCCCTGTGCTCATATATTCTCATTGTTCAACTCCCACTTGTGAGTGAAAACATGCGGTGTTCGGTTTTCTGTTCCTGTGTCAGTTTGCTGAGAAGGATGGTTTCTAGCTTCATCCATGTCCCTGCAAAGGACATGATCTCATTCTTTTTAATGGCTGCATAGTATTCCATGGTGTATGTGTGTCATATTTTCTTTATCCAGTCTATCATTGATGGGCATTTGGGTTGGTTCCAAGTCTTTGCTATTGTGAACAGTGCTGCAATAAACATATGTGTGCATGTGTCTTCACAGTACAATGACTTATAACCCTTTGGGTATATACCCTGTAGTAGGATTGCTGGGACAAATGGTATTTCTGGTTCTAGATCCTTGAGGAATCACCACACTGTCTTCCACTATAGTTGAATTCACACTCCCACCAACAGTGTAAAAGCATTCCTATTTCTCCACATCCTCTCCAGCATCTGTTGTCTCCTGACTTTTTAATGATTGCCATTGTAACTGACATGAGATGGTATCTCATGGTGGTTTTGATTTATATTTGTATAATGACGAGTGATCATAAGCTTTTTTTCATGTTTGTTGGCTGCATAAATGTCTTCTTTTGAGAAGTGTCTGTTCATATCCTTTGCCCACATTTTTATGGGGTTGTTTGCTTTTTTCCTGTAAATTTAAGTTTCTTGTAGATTCTGGATATTAGCCCTTTGTCAGATGGATAGATTGCAAAAATTTTCTTCCATTATGTAGGTTGACTGTTCACTTTGATGATAGTTTCTTTTGCTGTGCAGAAGCTCTTTAGTTTAATTAGATCCCATTTTTCAATTTTGAGTTTTGTTGCAATTGCTTTTGTTGTTTTTTTCAGGAAGTCTTTGCCCATGCCTGTGTTCTGAATGGTATTGCCTAGTTTTTCTTGCAGGGTTTTTATAATTGTAGGTCTCACACTTAAGTCTTTGATCCATCTTGAGTTAATTTTTGTATAAGGTATAAGGAAGGGCTCCAGTGTCAGTTTTCTGCATATGGCTAGCCAGTTTTCCAAACACCATTTATTAAATAGAAAATCCTTCCCACATTGCTCATTTTTGCCAGGTTTGCCAAAGATAAGATAGTTGTAGATGTGTGGTGTTATTTCTGAGACCTCTGTTCTGTTCCACTGGTCTATATATTTGTTTTGGTACCAGTATCAGGTATTTCTATATAGCAATGTGAGAATGAACTAATACACCAGTCACTGGATTTAAGCTCATTTTTTAAAACTAATTATATATTCAAAGACCTGATTTTCAGATAAGTGACATTCTGAAGATTCAGGTGGACATGAAATTTCAGAGGGATGTTATTCAACTCACTACCTATCACATTCATAGGTGCTACGGTTTAAGAGTTAGCCATATTTTTTTGAGAGACACAATTTTTAGAGGAAAGCACAATTCAACCCAATACTATGGTAGAAGGTATTCTAACTTCTAGGCCCAAAGTCTAGTACAGAATGAACACTGAATTAGTAGTGATTGCTATTATTACTAAATGTCCTGTTGTTATTAATTGATCATTTGCTGGACATTTTGTGGGGGTGAGGGAGATATGAAAATGGGTTCCAGACTCTAACATAGAAAGTAGCTAAACCTATTAAAGGAAATGTGTTCTTTAAAGGCACTGTAATGGGCCTCTCCTTTGTGGGACCTCAAACAGTGACACACACTATTTCCAATCTTCTGCTTTCTGTTGCCTGTTAAAAGATAACCTATGAGTGCTGCCAAGAAAGTAATGAAAAATTCCAGACTATTAGGACTTAGCAGAGCTTAATCAAAGACTCAATGATCTATAATGGCTCTGGAGGCCTTTTCAAAGCTGAAATCCACCATGTAATGACTGTGGCATGAACCACAACCAGAAAAGAGTAGCATCTGTGAAGAGGGGATGAGGTATCTCTTTTCTCATTAGTTACCCACTGCTCTGCAGAGGTGCCTGTGACTCAGGGACAAATTCCAGCAACACATCCTGATACATGTGCTAGAGTTTATGTGTCTTAAATGTCCTTTGACAGGATTATTTATTAATATATAAATTCCTGTTGCTTCTATCAAAAATACAGAATAATTCATATTTTTGCCTTCTCATCTTTTGAGCAAATGACCTGGTCCCTTATATTTTCTAACCTTCTTGCCTTAAGCCAGTTTTGTGGGGTGGAATGCAAAGCAAAAGCTCTTTGAAGTCAATAGATCTTCCTTATTTGTCAAGGGCCCCAGGACATTTAAAAATATATGAGTTTGGGGTTTTAGAGAAGGAGAGATGAGAGGAGAATACCACAATCACTGAGAAGTGGCAGGTGCTTGGGGAAAGGATGTTTAATATGCAAAACAAGAAAGGCTGGAATCTAAGCATAAGGGTCTGGGTGTTGGCTATTGTTCCAATGTCCCTAGTAAGGATGGAAACAAGGAACAAATGGGTAAATACAACAGACACATCTCACTATTAACCAGAATGGACACAGACTATTTTGTCTGAGAGGTCTCTCTGATGCTTTGGTGCTGACAATGTATCTTGCTACCACTATAGAGAGGGAGTTCCCCAAAATGATTGAGAATTATTTTTCTACCAGCCAACTGAGATGAGAGTACAGATTAAATTTGAGATTGAGATTGAACTAGATGCAATTTAAATAAAAGTATATGATTATTTTTTAGCTCTGTATTTATGAATAAAAATTCATCACAGTTACACGGTTACTTGTTTTTTGCACTAGCCTTTGAAAGTATGCCTTTGGGTATTATTTTCCCCTTCAACTAATGTAGAAACAAGATCAGAGATCACTCAGCTAAGGCCACACAGCTGATAATGGGCAAAACAGAGCCTAGAAATTCTGACTACTAGTTCAGTGTTGACTACACTGTGGCATAAAGCATACCAACAGATAGGAAAAAACATTACGTTCTTCAGTCAGGGCTGTGAGGGGATTGGTGGACATGTGGTGGCTATCATTCTGCATGCTACACTCAATCAGCTCTCTTAGGCAGACTGAAATATCTGTTACAGCTAGGAAAATATTAGGATACTTTGCTATTGATAAAGAGTGGTAGCTCTAATACTGCAACACCATTCCCTTTGTGAGGTACTGGAGGCACCTAAGGAATAATTGGAATTATTGTTGCAGCCATTATTCTGTATGTCTACCTCACCTTCAAGACGAGGGCCATGTCAGACAAGCTCACCCCTGCATCCCCAGAATCTAGGACAGTGCCTGCTCATTACAGGTGTTCAGTAAACATCCTAAAAAGAATTTAAGGATAAGCAAATAACTCCAACAGATGAAAGAAGAGGGCTAAGAAGAGGCTAGAAACTAGAAATACATACAGAAGCAACTTGACTTCGCCTGAGAGTGGAAAAATTCCTTTAAAGTAGTCAGTAGATCTGTTTGAAGCAAAGAATACCCAGTAATATTAACTGAATTGAGGACAGACATTGGTTCTAGGTATGCTTTATGAGTCAAAACACTCTAAGGCCATTAAGACTGAAAGGGTAGTGCTGAATGACTTGGAAGGGGATACCTGAGAGGTCCTTGAAATATTTCTACCGAATATTTGAAATATATTAATATACAACTTATATATTAAATATTATATTTTAGTATAAAGATAAATTTATAATTTATATAAACATTAAATATATATAACTCTACTGAAAATTCTATGGCTTATCTGGAATTTGCTTCTTCTATAAACTGTCTCTCCACTTGGCTATAATCTTTATAGCTCCAATTCCTTCACATCTTAAAACACCATTGTATAGCAGAATTTCTTTAGACTTGGTATGCAATGGAAAGTGGTACATCCTAGTGCAGGAAAATAAATTAAAATGGAATATTAGACATCTCACATCCCTTTCTTTCCATTATTAAAAACCTTTTTGCTACTGAGTAGTTTGCCTGCTTTCTCAACTATGTTTTAAATATTCACTGTAGCTGTGGTTGTGTCAGTCAGATGCCTTTCATAAATATCCCAGCTAAGCCACTCAACTCTTAGGACCATGACTCAGCACTTCACTTCTCCACTCACACTATCCTTTTCTCCTCCATCAGTTCCACTGTGGCTCTCAAACGGGTTCCTAACATCAAACCCTGAAATTTTGCTACCAATTCTACTACCACCTCAAATGATATTAACAAAAATAATAATAATGCTGATCATAAGTATTTTTTCATGAATAATGTCATTAATTCCCCACAACAAACCTGTAATATAGGTATCAAGCTACCAGTGAAGACAGAGATTATCAGGTGACATAACTGGAGATGACAGACTTGGAATTGGAACTTAAGTCTGACACACTCTCAAGTCTATCCCAATCCTAAATCTATCTATACTGGTAGCCTTGCGCTTACTGAAAACGTCTGTCCTTTAAAGAAACAAAACACTCTGAGAAGAGAATGAAACACACCCCAGAAAAAGGTCTGGATGATGGTCTCACTACCCGGCAGGCCACAAGTGGCCATGCTAAAATGAATCATTGCATCCCCAAAATATGACTGCTTCAGTTCAACCTTGCTAGGGGAAAGTCAGTCTTACGTTTTCCTTCATGGCTTTATCCTTTACTTTAGGCTTACATACTTTTTATTTGGACTTATTGTCTTATTTGGTTAATTTTGTCGTTTTGTTTAGTAAATTCTGTTCAGGTGCCCTGAGGTCCTGAAACACACAGTGCCAAAAAATAGACATTATTAAAATGACAGCTATTAATATAAACATTGCCAAAGATAATTTGTAAGGGTAAAAGCAAAGCCAAATGTTGGCTGTATGGTTGGCAAACACAACACCATTACTACTTTTTTTCTTTTAAGTCCTTCCACTCTGTTCTATAGGAGAGCGAGTTAGGAAAGTCTTATAAGATAGTTCTGGGAAAGGGTATTTCACATCAAGTGCTCACAAATGGCTAGAGGCACAAATACAAATGCATAACTTATTGCAACTGTGGGAGCTTGTTTATGATTTCAGGTGTGAAATTATGAATTAATGCATCCCACAGTTATGTCAACAGACATTTTTTTTTCCCCAGATACTTAGGAGGCTGAGGCAGGAGAATCACTTGAACCCAGAAGGTGGGTGCTGCAGTGAGCCAAGATCACACCACTGCACTCCAGCCTGGCGACAGAGCAAGACTCCATCTCAAAAAATTATTTCATTAAACCCCTTTCTCTGTTTCTGTGCCTAGCTCACTGTACCCGGGATGGTGGAGAGTTGAGAAAGCTGCCATCCATAGGGCCTCAGCTCTCAAAGAGCTTACTTTCTCATTAAGGAGATAAACCAGGCACACATAAAACAAACACAAACATGTAAGGGTATGTGATTTGGTGACAAATCAATGATCCAGGTTATATGTGCTGTAGGAGCTTCAGAGGGGAAAGAAAAAGAGCCACAGGAATAAAGGAAGACTCCATGAAGGATGTGTAATCTGATCAAATCCTTGAGAGCTGAGTGGGATTTAAGAGCTGGGGACACCTATATGGTGTAGTCTTTAGGCGAGATAATTCAAGTTTCAGAGCGTCTTTCTCAACCACGTAATAGCGATAATAATGCCTGGCTCTATAGTTTATTGGAAAGATTCAGTAATACATATAAGGGAAATGATAGAGAACTTGACCCATAGTAGATGCTTAGTACATTTACTGTATAATTATAAATGATCTAAATGCAGCTGTGCCTCTTTTACTGAGGGGCTTCGACCCACCTTTGGAACTAGGTGGTAGTTAAGTTGGCACGGACATGAAGAGTAATAGAGGAAGTCATGCATCCAGCTGGATCATCAAGAGAAAAAGGCAGAAATAATTATGCATGTGTACGGGGAAGGCTATCCAAGCAGAGCAGTGGATTTTTGCTGGGTTGGGGGAAAACATGGTATAAACAAAGTGAGTCATTTATTCATTCCGAACAAATTTACTGAACAACTATTAGGTACCAGGCACTGTACAAAGTGTGGACGTTTAAAAAAATGTGAGCCTTCAGAAGCAGACATTACAATTTGCCTTGACATGGTAGAAAACAGGGCAAGAGCCAGGCACCATGGCTCATGCCTGTAATCCCTGCACTTTGGGAGGCTGAGGCTGGCAGATCACCTGAGGTCAGGAGCTCGGGACCAGCCTGGCCAACATGGCAAAACACCATCCCTACTGAAAAAACAAAAGTTAGCTGGGTGTGGTAGCACGCACCTGTAGTCTCACCTACTCGGGAGGCTGTGGCAGAAGAATCGCTTGAACCTGGGAGGCAGAGGTTGCAGTGAACCCAGATTTCACCACTGCACTCCAGCCTGGGCGATAGAGAGAGACTGGCTCAAAAAGAAAACAGGACAAGAATGAAGATTTACTTATTTAACTACTTTTTAAGCAGGGGAGGAATATATAATAAAAACAAAATTTTAAAAGCTAAAATCTGGCAGCAAATAGGTAAGAATAGGGGTGGAAGGTAGACAGAAGAGTATAACGGAAACATTCTTGCAATAGTAAACCAGAAAGAATAGTGGTCAGTGAATGAAATGTGAATGGAGGATGTGAGGAATAAATTGAAGTTCCTCCTGTGTGATTTAGTGAAGGATGATTTGGGAGATGAAGGCAAGGAAAAGAGGATTCAAGATTCAATGTTGAATACAAGGTTTGCCCTTAAATGGATGAAAGAAGAGTAAAGGCAGACAAAGGGAAGTTGGAAAAGGAAATTTGGAAGGGTTATTGGTGGTTACCATCTCAGGTTAAGTTTGAGATGAAGATGAGCTATGTGTTGAACATTCAATTAGCAAGATCCATTTAGACCATGTGAGCTAAGAGACTAGAATTTGGGGAAGATAGAAATGGATGTAGAAGTCAGTTTGCAGTTGGGGTGATTCAGACACCTAGGAAGACCATAATAAAAACAGAAGAGAAAAACCAAGAGATTTGACCATTTGGTGGAAATCCAACATTATGTATAGAAGAAATAAGTGTGAAGGGGTTGGGAAAGAATGTGATAAAGGAAAGGAAGAAGCCAGTATAGAAAAGTGGTAAAGAACCATTAGAGGGGACCATTTTTGAAAGATCAACAATATCCCATGCATCTGAGAGTTAGAGATTACTATTTCGGGATAGGAGTAATTTTTTTTTTTTTTTTTGAAGAAAGAAAGAAAGGAAGAAAGGGAGGAAGGAAGGAAAGAAAGAAGGAGAAAGAAAGAAAAAGAAAGAAAGGAAGAAAGAAAGAAAGAAAGAAAGAGAGAGAGAGAAAGAAAGAGAGAAAGAAAGAAAAAGAAAAAGAAAGAAAAAAGAAAAGAAAGAAAGAAAGAAAGAAAGAAAGAAAGAAAGAAAGAAAGAAAGAAAGAAAGAAAGAAAGAAAGAAGGAAAGAAGGAAAAGAAAGAAGAGAGAAAGAAGACAGAAAGAAAGAAGAGAGAGAGAAAAGAGAGAAAGAGGGAGGGAGAATGGGAATCTTGCTCTGTTATCCAGGCTGGAATGCAGTGATGCAATCACAGCTCAATGCAGCCTCAAACTCCTCACCTCAAGCCACCCTTCCACCTCAGGCTACTCTACCAAGTATCTGAGACTGCAGGCATGCACCTCTGTGCCAGGCTAATCTAAAATAAAAATTTCATTTTCTTTTTTTTTTGAAACTGTTTTCTAAAGTGACTGTCATGTTTTGTATTTCCACCAGAAACATGAGTTTTGCTCCGGTTGTCCCACATATTCACCAGCATGTTGTATTATCAGTCGTTTTATTTCAGCAGTTCTAAAAGGTGTATAGTAGTGTCTTAATTTGATTTTATTTTGCACTTCCCTAATGAGCTATGATGCTGAGTATCTTTTCTTTTTTTCGTGATTATTTTAATTTAATATAAATTAAATTAAACATTTAATTTCTCAGTTGCACTAATCACGTTTCAGAGGCTCAAAGGCCACATGTAGTTAGTGGCTATCTTATTGGATGGCACAGATTGTCGAACATTTCCTTTATTGCAGAAACTTCTGCTAGACAATAGAATGCCTTAGCTAAAGTCATGAGTTCTTTCACATCAGTGTCAACAGACATTTTAGCTATATTTTCATGGAGAGAGTAGAAGGGCTCAACTGCCAACAAACCACTTTTTTATGTTAAACTTATTATGAATTTCATATTACACCATGAAAGCATAAGTAAACCTAATAAATCAAATAATTTTGAAGAGCCTTGGGTCTAACTTTAGAACCGACAATAAAAATGGGTTTTGAACATAGATATCCAAGATTTTGCACACACAAGAAAGGCTGTAGATAGGCAATGATGTCTAATATTGTTCAGGATGCTTAGTTCTTGGAGATTTATAGCATTTGACATAAAGCCTCAAATTTCCTGGTGTCTATTGTGTGACACGAGTCTGGGCACCTGGATTCATCTTCAAACAAACCATTTGATTTTACTGTAGTCAGTACATACCTTAGCTAACAGAATTATTCAATGTCTATTTTAACAGAAGAACTCTGAATACATTGATGATCATTAGTCATTTTATGAATATAAGTTATGTTTTAGTCTAAATTCACTGACTCTATTGCCTATATATTTTTTAAAATTAGTATTATTATACTTTAAGTTCTTAGGTACCTGTGCAAAATGTGCAGGTTGGTTACATACGTATACACTTGCCATGGTGGTTTGTTGCACCCATCAACCCACATCTACATTAGGTATTTCTGCTAATGCTATCCCTCCCCTGCCTCCCCTACCACCTGACAGGCCCCAGTGTGTGATGTGATGTTCCCCCACCGTGCCCATATATTCTCATTGTTCAACTCTCACCAATGAGTGAGAACATGTGGTATTTGGTTTTCTGTTTCTTGTGATAGTTTGCTGAGAATGATGGTTTCCAGCTTCATCCATGTCCCTGCAAAGGACATGAACTCATCCTTTTTCATGGCTGCATAGTATTCCATGGTGTATATGTGCCACATTTTCTTTATCCAGTCTGTCTTTGATGGGCATCTGGGTTGGTTCCAAGTCTTTGCTCTTGTGAACAGTGCTGCAATAAACATATGTGTGCATGTGTCTTTATAGTGCAATGACTTATAATCCTTTGGGTATATACCCTGTAGTGGGATTGCTGAGACAAATGGTATTTCTATTTCTAGATCCTTGAGGAATCACCAAACAATCTTCCACAATGGTTAAACTAATTTACACTCCCACCAACAGTGTAAAAGCATTCCTATTTCTCCACATCCTCTCCAGCATCTGTTGTCTCCTGAATTTTTAGTGATTGCCATTCTAACTGGTGTGATATGGTATCTCACTATGGTTTTGATTTGCATTTCTCTAATGACCAGTGATCATGAGCTATTTTTCATATGTGGGTTGGCCACATAAATGTCTTCTTTAGAGACGTGTCTGTTCATATCTTTTGTCCCCTTTTTGATGAGGCTAAATTTTTTCTTGTAAATTTGTTTCAGTTCTTTGTAGATTCTTGGCATTAACCCTTTGTCAGATAGATAGATTGCAAAAGTTTTCTTCCATTCTGTAGGTTGATTGTTTCTTTTGCTGTGCAGAAGCTGTACAGTTTAATTAGATCCCATTTGTCTATTTTGGCTTTTGTTGTCTTTGCTTTTGGTGTTTAATTCATGTTGAGTTAATTTTTGTATATGGTATAAAGGAGGGATACATTTTCAGCTTTCTGCATATGGCTAGGCAGTTTTCACAACGCCATTTATTAAATAGGGAATCCTTTCCCCATTGCTTGTTTTTGTCAGGTTTGTCAACGAACAGATGGCTGTAGATGTGTGGTGCTATTTCTGAGGCCCCTGTTCTGCTCCGTTGGTCTATATGTCTGTTTTGATACCAGTACCATGCTGTTTTCATTACTGTAGCCATGTAATATAGTTTGAAGTCAGGTAGCGTGATGCCTCCAGCTTTGTTCTTTTTGCTTAGGGTTGTCTTCACTATGCAGGCTCTTTTAAAATTCCATTTAAAATTTAAAGTAGTTTTTCCAATTTTGTGAAGAAAGTAAATGGTTGTTTGATGAATATCATTGAATCTACTACTTTGGGCAGTAAGGCCATTTTCACGATGTTAAATCTCCCTATCTATGAGCATGGAATGTTTCTCCATTTGTTTGTGTCCTCTCTTATTTCCTTGAGCACTGGTTTGTCATTCTTCTTAAAGAGGTCCTTCACATCTCTGGTAAGTTGTATTCCTAGGTATTTTATTCTCTTTGTAGCAATTGTAAGTGGGAGTTCACTAATTATTTGGCTCTCTGTTTGTATTAGTGTATAAGAATGCTTATGATTCTTGCACATTGATTTTGTATCTTGAGACTTTGCTGAAGTTGCCTATCAGCTTACAGAGATATTGGGCTGAGACCACAGGGCTTTCTAAATACATAATCATGCCATCTGCAAACAGAGACAATTTGACTTCATCTTTTCCTAATTGAATACCCTTTATTGTTCTCTCTTGCCTGATTGCCCTGGCCAGAACTTCCAATACTATGTTGAATAGGAGTGGTGAGAGAGGGAATCCCTGTCTTGTGCCGGTTTTCAAAGGGAGTGCTTCCATCTTTTAATATTTTGAGATACATTCCGTCAACACATAGTTTATTGAGAGTTTTTAGCAGGAAGAGCTGTTGAATTTTGTCAAAGGCCTTTTCTGCATCTATTCAGACAGATAATCATGTGGTTTTTGTCACTGGTTCTGTTTACGTAATGGATTATGTTTATTGATTTGCATATGTTGGACCAACCTTGTATTCCAGGGATGAGGCCAATTTGATTGTGGTGAATAAGCTTTTTGATATGCTGCTGGATTCAGTTTGCCTGTATTTTATTGAGGATTTACACATCAGTGTTCACCAGGATGAACATTGTTGCCATTGCTTTTTTGCATTTTTGAAATTTCCGTTTTTGGTGTGTCTCTGTCAGATTTTGCTATCCAGATTATGCTGCCTCTAAAATAAGTTATGGAAGATTACCTCTTTTTGTATTGTTTGGAATAGTTTCAGAAGGAATGGTACCAGTTCTTCTTTGTATCTCTGGTAGATTTCAGCTGTGAATCCATCTAGTCCTGGACTTTTTTTGGTTGGAAGGGCATTAATTACTGCCTCAATTTGAGAACTTGTTATTGGCCTTTTCAGTGATTTGACTTCCTGGTTCAGTCTTGGGAGGGTGTATGTGTCCAAGAATTTATCCATTTCCTATTTTCTAGTTTATTTGCATAGATGTGTTTATAATATTCTCTGGTAGTTTTTATTCCTGTGGGATCAGTAGTGATATTCCCTTTATCATTTTTTATTGCATCTATTTGATTCTTCTCTCTTTTCTTCTTTATTAGTCTGGCTAGCAGTCTATCTATTTTGTCAATGTTTTCAAAAATCTACCTCCTGGATTCACTGATTTTTTTTAAGGGTTTTTTGTGTCTCTGTGTCATTAAGTTCTGCTCTGATCATAGTTATTTCTTGTCTTCTGCTAGCTTTCAAATTTGTTTGCTCTTGCTTCTCTATTTCTTTTAATTATGATGTTAGGGTGTCAACTTTACATTTTTCCTACTTTCTCTTATGCGCATTTAGTGCTATAAATTTCCCTCTACATACTGCAATAAATGTGTCCCAGAGATTCTAGTATGTTGTGTCTTTGCTCTCATTGGTTTTATAGACCATCTTTATTTCTGCCTTAATTTCATTATTTGCCCAGTAGTCATTCACGAGCAGGTTGTTCAGTTGAGTGAGTTTCTTTAACCTAAGTTCTAATTTGACTGCACTTTGGTCTGAGAGACAGTTTGTTATGATTTATGTTCTTTTCCATTTGCTGAGGAGTGTTTTACTTCCAATTATGTGGTCAATTTTAGAATAAGTGAGACGTAGTACTGAGAACAATGTATATTCTGTTGATCTGGGGTGAGGAGTTCTGTAGATGTCTATTAGGTCTGTTTGGCCCAGAGCTGAGTTCAAGTCCTGGATCATTGTTAATTTTCTGTCTCATTGATCTAATATTGACAGTGAGGTACTAAAGTCTCCCACTATTATTGTGTGGGAGTCTAAGTCTTTTTGTAGGTCTCTAAGAACTTGTTTATGAATCTGAGTGGTCCTGTATTAGGTGCATATATATTTAAGGGAGTTAGCTCTTCTTGTTGCATTGATCCCTTTACCATTACGTAATGCCCTTCTTTGCCTCTTTTGATCTTTGTTGGTTTAAAGTCTGTTTCATCAGACTAGGATTGCAACCTCTCTCTTTTTTTTCTTTCCATTTGCTTTGTAAATATTTCTCCATCCCCCTTTTTTTTTTTTTGAGCCTATATATGTCTTTGCATGTGAGATGGGTTTCCTGAATACAATACACTAATGGGTCTTGACTCTTTATCCAATTTGCCAGTCTGTGTCTTTTAATTAGGGCCTTTAGCCCATTTACATTTAAGGTTAATACTATTATGTGTGAATTTAATTCTGTCATTATGATGCTAGCTGGTTATTTTGCTCATTGCTTGATGCAGTTTCTTCATAGCATTGATAGTCTTTACAATTTTGGTATGCTTTTGCAGTGGCTGGTAATTGTTGTTCCTTTCCACATTTAGTGCTTCCTTCAGGAGCTCTTGTAAGGCAGGCCTGGTGGTGACAAAATATCTCAGCATTCACTTGTCTGTAAAGGATTTTATTTCTCTTTTGCTTAGGAAGCTTAGTCTGGATGAATATGAAATTCTGAGTTGAAAATTCTTTTCTTTAAGAATCTTGAATATTGGCCTCCACTCTCTTCTGGATTGAAGGGTTTCTGCCAAGAGATCCAACCTTTCTCTCTAGCTGCCCTTAACATTTTTTCCTTCATTTCCACCTTGGTGAATTTGACAATTATGTGTCTTGGGGTTGATCTTTTCAAAGAGTATCTTTGTGGAGTTTTCTGTATTTCCTGAATATGAATGTTGGCCTGCCTTGCTAGATTGGGGAGGTTCTCCTGGACAATATCCTGAAGAGTGTTTTCCAACTTGGTTCCATTCTCCCCATCACTTTCATGTACATCAATCAAATGTATATTTGGTCTTTTCCCATAGTTCCATAACTTGAGGGAGTACAAAAAAAGAAAAATGACTGCCTATCGGTATCTACACTCTTGTCTTATTTCTATTTTTTACAATGATTGAAGAGTGTGTGGATAGAGCTAGGAAGAAAAGGGGACATATGAGAAAGGAAGCAAGAAAATGATTTGGAAAGATTTAGGCACCCTTAAAATTTAGAGGAAAAATTAGAAGCTCAAGAGAGAACATAAGATGTTCTATCATCGCCATTTTAACCACTACCTAGAAAGGCTGGTTCAAATATTAAGAGATGTTTTCCATCTTTGACCTCATCTTGCCACTTCCTAAACATACTCAGATGCTGGCAAGGTTGTGCTGATACAGGAATGCTTTTAAACTGTTGGTGAAAATGCAAAATAACTGATCTTTATATGAGTAACCACATTTTACCTCAATGTTAGGATTTCCATATAAAAGGCTCAATTTCCTTATAGACAAAACAAAATATTTTGATGTGATTTGAAAGCTAAATCATATTGTTAATATAAAGCATTTACCTCATTGTCTAGCATATAACAAGACCTCGATAAATGGCTTGTTATAATAATATTCTATTTAGCATTCCTACCAATTAATTTTAATTTTTGTGGGTGTATAGTAAGTGTGGGGTACATGAGATGTTTTAATACAGGCATTCAATGCATAATAATCACATCATGGAGAATGGAGTATCCATCTCCTCAAGTATTTATTCTTTGTGTTACAAACAATCCAGTTATACTATTTCATTATTTTAAAATAGGCAGAAGGTAACCATCAGATGGCTCATGAAAAAGAAACAGGGTCAAGCTTAAAGAAAAGCCCAGTGTTTTTTTTTTTTCTGGTTTAGATGGTAAACTGAGTCTACTCTACACCCACCTACCTTCCCAAGGATCTTCCAACTCTCAAGAAGCTAGCTTCATGGTCCAAACTTGGAAGTGCTCCCTGGATTTCTCTGCCAGAAAGACGCAGAAGAGGAGCAGAGTACTTTTAAATCCAGTCAGCAATGTATAATGGCTGAAAATTTACTCCCTGTGCTTGAAAGTTGTTTTTAGAAATAATAAAAATAGGCCAGGCATGGTGGATCATGCCTGTAATCCCAGTATTTTGGGCAGCCAAGGCAGGTGGATCATGAGGTCAGGAGTTTGAGATAATCCTGGCCAGCATAGTGAAACCCCGTCTCTACTAAAAATACAAAAAAATTAGCCGAGCATGGTGGCGCATGCTACTGGGCAGGCTGAGGCAGGAGAATTGTTTGAACCCAGTGGGCTGAGGTTGCAGCCAAGATGGCACCACTGCACTCCAGTCTGGGTGAGAGAACGAGACTCCGTCTCAAAAAGAAAAAAAAAAAAAAAAAAAAAAAAAAAAAAAAAAAAAAAAAAAAAAACTAAAACAAAAGAAATAATGAAAACAAACTTACATGCGGAAAAAAAGAAAGAAAACAACCAGAGTTTATAATACAGCCTGAAGGTACATGACTTTTTCTTTGCCAACTCAGAACTGAGGTAAAAATCAAACAATCTATAAAACACTCAGTTCTTCATGAGTTCTATTAAAGCCATGGATGCCCAAACGCACAGACTATTCTGCTTTGTGTAGTGATTAGATTGCTCTTGTTCACGTGTAATCTGTTTTTACTACTTTTTTCAACATTTAGTGAAATTCTTTGTGTTCAAAAGGCAGGGATTAATTTGATCTCCATGCTGTCCATATTGCCTCCTAGGTTTTTCAGTTAAGCACTTTGACTAATCTTTGCAGAAGAGGAGATTAATGTAAAAGAAATAATGAAACATTTGACTGATATTAGGTGCTTGTCATTCTTCATTAAGTGCCCCTGAGTCACCTTCTTAAAGCCCTGCAAACAGAATACAATGGGCTATGATGATAGTCCATGTTGCATATTAATAAGAAGAAATGTAAACGGGAAAAGGCTTTCATTTTGCCAGAACAAACAGAGCAATATGCGCATCTCCATCTCTCAGCTTTCTGTACTTTCTCCAGGGGCTCAGTCCAATTAGTTATTTCATATTAATCACTGTTTGTGCAGTTGATTCTTCCTGTGGAAGCTTTCCACTTTCATTGCCTGGTAGACCAAAAGACACATATTTCTTTGGATATTCTACAAGATCCAGGGAAATAAAAATAAGAATACCTTCTGTGTGTATTACAATTTATTCTTTTCCAAGTCAGTTCACATTTTAGCTCCTTTGACTCTCAAGAAGTCTCTTAAGAAATTTTCAAGCTATGTGCACACCTTAGTAACTAGTGCTCCACTTTGTACCTAGTAGATAATCAAAATAATAAAGAAAATAAAGCACAGGGATGCTGGATGGAAGAAGACAGAAATATGTAATGGCTACAGACGAGTTCCCATTTCTCTTGACAACTTGCTTCAATGCTAAGAGATATTCAGGCTTCAATAGCATATAAAAGATTTAATTGAATCTCTCTGATTCAATGAACTACAAGTAAGGGTATGTGCCAAAAGGCCACATCAATAATAAATTGAAAATATTTATAGCACTTGTATTTTCAGACAATATTGCCTTCGGATTTTTTGTAAAGCAGTCAAATAACACAAGTTAATTTAGTAACTGGGTTTTCTCATTACTCAGAGAACTGTTTTAGATCAATGTACCACAACCTATAATTTTTAAAATGCATTAAAATGATAACGTATATTGGCTCTTCCTCAGATCTGTATATGAACTTAATATTTTAGAGAAGTGATTTTTGCTTTTGAAGCTGATAATTTATATTCAATCCCCTTTGAAGCATATATGGATATGACTTCCTTAGACCTTTCTTTCATAGAATTGCTAACCATTCTTTTAGAAATATTTTCATGTGTATTGCATTTTCAGAAGAGCTATCCTTTTATATTAGAATTACCAATCACTTTCTCCAGGACCATATAGCCTTGTTACAAAATCTGTGTGTGCCATTAAATATCCCATGCAATATGAAAGATGAACCCAACCTCTCTGGCCACAGGTGATTAGAACAGAGTGGCCCTTGACTATCTGTCCCATGTTTTTAAAATAATACTATAGCAGAGAGTAAGTTGTTTTGAAAAGACAGGGTCAGGAGCTGAGGCCACCCATTTTGAGCAGCCACAGTTGGCCATGAGTAAAGAGGTGAGTTGAAAGAGGAGAGGGAAGGGGAGGGTAGAATTAAAAGAAGGTGTGGTAAATCCCACTTACTATTCCCTACTTGATTATCACATTAAAAGAAGAATAATCCATTTAATGTGTTATTTAATTCCATTTGCTAGTATTTTATTGAGAAATTTTGCATCTATGTTCATTGGGGATATTGGCCTGTAATTTTCTTTTCTTTTTTGTTTTTATATTTTATTGTGTTTTAGGTTTGGGGGTACATGTGAAGAACATGCAAGATTGTTGCATAGGTACATACATGGCAATGTGGTTTGCTGCCTTCCTCCCCATCACCCATATCTGGCATTTTCCCCCATGTTATCCCTCCCCAAATCCCCACCCCCACTGTCCCTCCCCTAGTTTTCTTATAATTTTATTGTTTTTGTTTGTTTGTTTGTTTGTTTGTTTGTTTTAAATCATGGTAATGCTGGCCTTGTAAAACGAGTTAGAAAGTAATCTTTCCTCTTCAACTATTTGTATTAGGTTGGTGCAAAAGTAATTGCAGTTTTTGTCACTATTTTCAGTGGCAAAAACTGCAATTACTTTTGTCCCAACCTAGTAACAATGTAAGGAGGATAGGTGTTTGGGCTCTTTCAATGTTTGGTAGAATTCAGCTGTGAAGCCATCAGGCCCTTAGTTTTCCTTTAATGGGAGACTTTTATCACTGACTCAACCTCCCTACTCTTTATCGGTCTGTTCAGATTTTCTATTTCTTCATGATTCAGTCTTGATAGGTTTTATTTGTCTAGGAATTCACCCATTTCTTTGAGGTTATGTAGGTGTCCTTCAAAAGAAACAATATTAATAGAATTATCGAGTTGGGGGTTGAAAAACATTACTGACTGAAATATAATGCCCTATCTAATTCTGTAAATCCCTTTATGCCAACTAGAATCAATCAGTACGACCTGACAGCTTGAAGTTTATTTTTTTAAACTACAATATGTTTTAGAATAAAAAGCAAGTCTGAAGTTGTCATTTGAGTAATAGAATAGATTATAGTGTTTGGAGGCAAACAGACCGGGCTTGAGCCTTTCTGCCACCACTTACTGCTGTTTTGTTTTGAGGAATTAGTCTACCTTGGGCTGGATTTCTGCATCTAAAAACTGAGATAATAATAGTTCCAACTTCTTAGAGTTGTCATAAGAAATGCATGAGGAAATGGACATGATGGTCTAACAAATAATAAGCGACAAATAGCTTAGCTGTTGCCTCTTTGAAGTGAGAGGAAAGTGGTTGGAGATCTTTTCTATATGCTATACCTGTGATATAAACCTGTAGAATCTGAAGCATCATGATGTCATCATATATACAGCAATCTGTGGTTCACAAAGCACTTTCATGATGTATTATAACATTTCTGTCTCTTCATTCACTTACTTATGCTTTTCACAAACATCTGTTAGATGCCTGCCATATGCCTGATTCTATGCTATTCACTGAGGGAGGATTCAGTTATGGAAATGATATACATAGTCTCTGCCCTCCTGGAGCATATAGGCCCTTTGATACAGATTTGGCCCATTTTCTTTTTTATTTTCTTTAATTTTAAGATGAAGAAATTGAGGGTTAGAGCATTCAAATGATTTGTCCAGAATCACAACAGTTGGAGAGTGTGATGTCAGCATTGAATTCCCAGTCTGATTCTAGGGATAGAGGAAGAACTGTTCCTTTTAGGTCTATGAGGGTTCTCTGCTTTTAGAACTGAGATGCCTTAAACAGAATTAGAATAAGTTACGGTTTTACTGAATATATTTTTACTGATTTAGTTTTATTTGCCTCAGGGCTAAAGCCAAGCTGGTGCTATGATTCATAAACCTCATTTTCCATATGTTTCATTGGGGATTTTCTCTAGACAACAGTTGATTAGCCACTCTTGTGATTTTTAGCTCACTGTTGATAACTTGACCCAATTTCAATTGATTTTTATTAGCTCTAAGCTCCCTGGAGAAAGGAGCAGAACTCCATTGAGAGACTCCAGTGCAGCCAAACATTCTCAGCTTCAACCAAAGCAACCATCTCTATGTGCCAAGCCTGGTGTCAATGCTGCCTGCAGGCTGCTTCAGAGGTGAAGGCAGCCTAGTTCTTCAATAAATAATACCCAATACTTGATTAACATATTAACATATCTTTTTAATGTGTTGTTGAAGGGAGTGATGAGATTCCGAATCTCATACCGCTATAGATCTAATGATAATGAAGTTCTGGATTACAGTTTTACTACACAAATGTAGGTGAACTTTCTAGGTTTATATCATTTTTCTGGCTGGGCACAGTGGTTCATGCTTATAATCCCAGCACTTTGGGAGGCCAAGGCAGGAGCATTACTTGAGATCAGGAGTTCAAGACCAACATGATCTAGGTAGTGAGACCCCCATCTCTATAAAAAATTAAATACTTAGTTGGGCATGGTGGTGCATGCCTGTAGTCCTAGCTACCGCAAGAGGCTGAGACAGGAGGATTGCTTAAGCCCAGGATGCTGAGGCTGCATTGAGCCATGATTGTGCTACTGCACTCCAGCCTGAGTGAGAGAGAGAGACTCTGTCCCAAAAAAGCAAAAAAAACAAAGACAAAAACAGAATGCTTCTCTGCTTAATGGCCTTAAGCAGATCCCTACTAATGGAGAACATCTAACTTCCTTAGCATAGATCTAGACTTTTCATGACCTGGACTTCACACCCTTTTAGAGCCTAATTTTTCACTAATCTTTCCCACATTTGCTATGGCTCAAAACAACCAAAATTTCCATGGTCCTGCATCCTCAGACGTGCACTGGTATCTCACATTTCTCCACCTAAACTAGTTATGCCTGTAAACATTGTCTTTATGTTATTATTATTATTACTTGTACATGCTATTGCTTCATTATATGCAATCCTTGATGAAAGAATGATATCCAAAGCATTTATTTAGGAAGAGTGTCAATAGATGCCAAATATCATAAGCTCATCTCCTCTCCAACCTCATTTTTATTTAATTGCCATGTACCTGTTTTAATGCAAACAAATAGAATGCTATTTATAAGAAAGTCAGGTTATTGTGAAAGGAAATCAATGTGAGGTCAGATTCGGTGGGATAATGTAAAATTTACAAGGTTGAACTGGTTGGCATGTTCTGTTTGAGATTGTGCTGCCTATTGTGACTCTGCTGGAATTCTGTAACACTAATGTGCATCCAGGATACATAAGTGAAGGCCACAGCAGTAAGACTTATTAGATATCTAAGATGTGAACTAAATGAGTGTTGGGTTTTGGGGACACCTAGACAGCTTCCCACCTCTAACCAAAACCTCTAACCAACTTGTGCTTTTTTTGTATAACTTATTTGAAGTGGGGAGATATGTAGATCCTATATCAAGTACTTTTGACAATACTTCTAAGAATAATACATTTTCTCTTGGAACAGTATAATTGCAGGTCTGTCTGCATGAAGGACATCTCTAAATTTAATCTACTGGAATCTATCTTAAAAAGTAATTATAAAATAAACAAATAAGAGTTTATGACACTATGCTGCAATAAGTGATCTTAAGGTAAATCGTATAAATACAGATTCCCTATAAGCTACAAATATTCATCAAGCATCCAGAAACATACATATTTTAGTGTTCATTTGCAACGATCCAGTCTATTAGAGAAAATATACTTTGCAAATCTGTCAACCACGTCCTTTTAAAACCTTTTTAAAATAATTATATTCAGCATTTTAAACTATTCACATTGAAATGTTTAAACTGAAAAGCATTTTGACTAACGAGACTTTTATGTAGACAACTGCAGTATAGTAAATTGAATAATCTCAGATGACTTAATAGGGTATAATGTTGTCTGCATTGGCATTTATTTATTTATTTCCATCCTTCTGAAATGACAGTACTTTTCTGTTTAAGGTCTACAAGAGAAATATATATTTTTCAAAGTTTACTCTACCTTAGTTAATTTTATTTCCTAGCCAACTCAATATTCAAAGTAGAAAGAAACAACACTTTACCAACAAATAGTAAGTAAGCATCAGCATAGGGTACTTATAAGAATTTTAAAGAAAAGGGTAAAACTTAATGAGTTGACTCTAGAAGCAGATGGCCAGTACTGAAATCCTGCTCTGGAACTTACTAAGGGTGATCATGGGAAGCTTACTTAATTTCACTGAGACTCCATTTCTTCATCTATAAAATAAGTAGATAATAATGGTACCTGCCCCATAGAGTTGTGGTAAGGATTTAGTACGTTAATCCTCAGCATGTAAAAGCTTAGAAGAGTGACTGACACAAAGTAATTGCTTGCTAATAACAGCTATTATTATTATGTCCCAAAACAAAAGTAGAGTTGTTTTATTGTTCAGAGAAACATAATTAAGTGTTTGGCAGTGGGAAAATCATATATGAGACATAGTATTTTTCAGAACCTGAGACACAGATTACCTATGTTCAAATACCATTAGGTTTCCCCTGTATTACTGCTATGGCTTTGTAACTGATATTGCAGTTTTACCTCTCCCTAAGCCGCTCTACAGAGGCACTCAAGCAGAGTGGTCCTTTCTAACTTAGATGTGTTTAGATCTGCTTCTTTAAATGACTCCAGCTTCCTCTCCTCCTCACTCTGTCACAATTACTGTTTTCTAATGGGAACACACTCTGATCCACTCCCATCACCATTCCCCTTCCACGCCTACCCCATACAGTTACACAAATTCATCTAGACAACACATATCTGTTATTTGGGTCCAAACCTCACAACCTATCCAGAAACTCTTCTCTGATCCCTTTAATATTTGGCTACAGTAACCTTCATCTGTGCCCTGTGGCACTTTGGGCATCTCTAAATAAGGCTAGATCACTGACATACCTATCATATGATAATACTGAACTCACTTTCCTAGCTAAACTCTAAAGAATGAGGGGCAACAAAACTGAGCATGCTGTAAATAATCATGTTTTGTTTTCAATTAAAAGTTCAATGAAATATTTTTAAGGGAAATATGTACATATTATTAATATTTGCTTAAAATTTATGTTTTAAAATGCTCACCTAATGGTTTTATAATGGAATATAAAAGAGGAATGCAACACAGACATAAAATATGGTGCATCAGTATACGGCTCAAACCCAATGTTCTCAATTAGTTTTTCACCACATCCCCCTTAATCATTAAGACCTAACCACCCTGAATACTATGTAGTGCTCTGACACTACCATGCCCTTCTATATGTCAAAGCCTCTCAGCATTTGCAAAAGATGATCTTTTGCCTGGAATTCATTCTCCACACTTCTCTGCCTAATAAAGAGACTTTCTCATCCACAGAGAAACTCAAATGTCTCCTGCCTAGCCAGATCTCAGAGAAAACTCTGCTTTCTCCTTACCTACCTCTTTCCAAACGAGTTATTCAGGACCCTATTAATATTAATTCATACTTGTGCTGTCTAATACTGTAGCCACTGGCATAAGGAGCTATATACACTTAAATTAATTAACATTAAATAAAATTTAAAATTCAATTGCTCTGTCACAATAGCCACATTTGAAGTGTTCAGTAATCATACCTGGCTAGTGGCTACCATATTAGACAATGCAGAATATTTTCAAGTTCTATCAGAAAGAACTGGTGTATATCTTATACCTAGTAAGCTTTTACATAATAGGCACTCAATAATATGTCTATAATTGTTGAATAAATGAATGAATAGAATCAATTAATATCTCTGATATAATTCTTACAGCTGTCAGAGTTTGGGGAGGAAACAAACCATCTTAGCCATTCAAGTGAAGAGAGTTTAAATAAAGGATCTATTTCTGGGTTATTGCATGGCTAAGGTAATAAACATGAGATGTTCAGGCACCCAGAGAGAAGCAACGATGGAAATCACTACAACTAAGAGAGTTGAAGGAACAAAGGATGAGGAAGTCCTGTTGCCCAGAACCTTGTGAGAATTGAAGCTGCAGAGAAACAGAGCACGCCAGGAGGGTAATCATGGAGACAGAGTCACTGCCAGAAAGTAGAGGCTGGAGCAGAAAGAGAGAGAGGAAGAAAAACTCTGGCCCCTCGAATCTCTTGCCAGTGACTCATTGTCTAAACCCAACTTGAAGCCAGATGGTAAGTGGGCAATTCATTGATGTCAGCCTCCCGGGGGACAGAGCAAGGAAAGGACAAGTGAAGAATGAGTCTATGGGGTAGAGAAGTAAATGACATTCTTATTCATTATACAGCTTAAGAGATCTAGTTGCATATCTTACTCACCATCTAGACTGGGGCCACCTTAACTAAAAGACAGTGTCTGATTTACCCCCAGTGCACACCACAGTGAATGACACAATGGGTATTCAATAATGCATGCTAAATAAATTAAGTATGCTTAATCCTTCCTATATTAGGTGGATATTTTCAGAAGTTGGAGTTGCTATTTGTGTGGATTGCTTGTCTTCATATTATTATGGTAAAGACATGGACTTCAAATCTTAGAATTATTTGACAAAATAAAAATATTCATATATATTTTAACCATTGAAGCCATGCTTTCAGGTTTTGACACAATTGTCAATATATCCTCTGGCAGGCTTAGCGAATATGTCTTTTTCATTTTCCTTGGCATACATGTTATCCTGATAGCATAAGCAGCTGACAACTCAGTTTCCAACAGAAAAGTGTGATCAAACACTCAACAAAAGTACCACTTTCTTGAACAATAGGCATGATATGCTATCAGATCTCCTGGCAGAATTTCTGAGAAAATAGATTGAGTCAAAAAGGAGCACCAGACCACAACATGGCTTTAAAACAACATAAGAAAATTTGGGTAACAAATGAAGAGGAACGGGTGATGTTTCATGGATCAACAGAAATATATTTCATTTTGCCTTTATTTTCTGTTTGTCAGTGTCACACATGAAGCAAAGCTCCATATAATGACCAATATTCTGTCATCACACTTAAGTTACTTTTATACAATTTTAAATAACTTGAGTTCTGCCTTCTATAAATTTTGGCTTATGTGATATCTCAGCACAATTCCCATCACATAATCAGACTCCTTCACACAAGCTATGTCAGGCCTTCATTATACTGATAGTTCAATTTGATGTACTAGTTTAAGAGAGAGAAGACTTTCTACCTTCCTCACTGATTATGTTAATAAGGACTACGATTTGATGGTCACAAGACTAGAGGTTTGTTATTTAATAGGGTATTCTGTTCAATTTCCAGGTAGTGAATGGAGCTATCCTGTCCCCAAAAGAATGCTCTATTGAGTTTAAGGTAAGAATGACAATTTGAAGTTTTCTGTCACTCTTTTAAAGAAACTGTTATATCTGTGCATTAAATAATATCTCAGTCCTCTAGAGTTATTTTGTATTATCTCAGATGGTCCATGTAGCACTGCGTTAAGTTAGAAATGATTCTGGAGACAGCCTTCCTGGGTTCAAAACCTGTCTCTGCCACTTCCAACTGTGAGGCAACGGTAAGTAAGCCCCTTACCTACCTGAGTTTCACTTTCCTCATTAGGAAAATGAGGATAATAGTAGTACCATTAAGTAATTTCAAGGCACTTAGCCTAGGAGAGACAGCCAGATGGGAGAGGGTTCCTGGCAAAACTCCAACCTACCTATACACTGTGAATGGGCACTGGGGTAGAGCCACAGAAGTATGTGCCATTTTCAGCTGGGAGGAGCCCAGTCCTTTCTCCTCCTTTGTGGAAACTGGGATTCAAACTGCAAGGTGGTACACTCTCTAGCAGGGATTCTGGCCTTGCAGAGAGTCCCTGTTCCCCCTTGTTTTTCCTTTTCACCCAATAAAACCCTGCTTTTCTCACCCTTCAAAACATCTTCAAGCCTAAACTTTTGTGGCTGTGGGAAAAGGACTCTATCTTTAGCTGAACTAAGGAAAAGTCCTGCAATGAAGTGTTCCATAAATGTTAGATATTACTATTTTTTTTTATTTCTAACTACTGGAAAAAACAAGCAAACCAGAAAAACCAAGTCAGTAGTCCCTTTAACTTAGAGCTTCTATCTCTTCTTCCACTTTCAGCCCATCTGATCCAGCAGATGTGCCCAGGAGAAGCATTCCATAAACAAACAATTTGCATAAAATCATCTGTGCCTCTTCAAACTTGTACAGATTTCAGTTTGGTCTCTATTCAAATTTCAAGCGCAAGTTCCTGCCAATTTTATGTTATCAAAACAGGCTTGCTCATCTTAAAAGCTTCATAAAATGATCTGTTGCTTAAAGATTGCTCACCCTTGCTGGGAAATATCAAAACTTCATCCCAAATCAAAGACACAGAAAGTGGTTCTATTTTGCGTCTGGAAGTCTGAGTAAGGAAGGCAATTCCAGGTTTGTCATACTTCAGTAATTGGTGGCAAAACTAGCCACAACACTTATCCAGTCACTAACGTGGCTCATCTATGTGGCAGACATACAGCAGGATAAGAAA
The DNA here is from genome assembly GCF_009761245.1 of Sapajus apella. Taxonomy (NCBI): domain Eukaryota; kingdom Metazoa; phylum Chordata; class Mammalia; order Primates; family Cebidae; genus Sapajus; species Sapajus apella. The sequence continues at coordinate 3,789,828 of NW_022436941.1, forward strand.
CAAACTTAGCTTCCTGGGATCCAAGCAACAACAGACGATCTTCATTTGAATTATTCCTGAACATCGCCTCCTGAATTTATCATGTCTATTTATTCTCTGCCTCACATTGAAATTCTGATTTGCACTGGAAATGTCACTGAAAACCATGCTGATCTGCACAAGATTGGCTATTTTGTTGCCTTTCATTGAAGTGATAATGATTCAATACCCCTAACAGGCAAAACCTCTCTCAGCGGATCTTATGTCTCTCCACTGCTGCAGCAGTCAGTTCCACTCTTCTCCTTCCCAAAGAGAGAGGAATATGATCATTAATAGTTTACTGTTCCATTGGGACTTGAGAAATGAGCCATAATAACAACATTAATAAAGATGGATAAGCATCTAAAAGATTTTACCACAATCAGATATTTTAATTTCATGAGTTAACCAAGAATATATGCCATCCTGGTGAAATTTGCTTTGAAGTCTTGTTTAAACTTTGATATCTTTTATATGTTTTGAAGTCACTTAAAGTTTTTTTTTTTTTTTTTTTTTTAGCTTTTGTTATTAAAGGCATACAATTCTAAAAGACCCGGTGGTCCAGTTTGTAATGAAAACAGCCATCAGAGGGAAATGATGGGAGATTCTCAAATGCAGAAGCGAAACAACATGGCAGGTTGAAAAAAATGAAAGGTATTTTTATTTGTGGGATTTTCATCAATGCATTGGTATTCTTTGGCTGCAAGCCAATTTTGAAATGGGTTATTTGCATATAGACTGAGGCCTATAAAATATTATCTTATATAGTAAAGTTGGAACAGTTTCTATTAGCAGATAACAACTTAATAAGAATGGGATCATGTCAAGAATTCTATAGATTCTTATTGCATGATGCCATGAAACATGTACAAGATTAAAAATTCAGAAACATGAATACAAATCCCTTAGGCTCTGTGATCTCAGAAAAGTCTCTGGATGTCCATTCATTCGGAGAGCAAGCATTCTTTGTACTAAACGTTGGGCTTGAGGAGTTGACGGAAGAATGAACGGAACAATCACAATTCCCTGGAGAAAAGTGATAAGCATGATAACTTTTATGTGATGTAACAAATTCTGTGAGTGGGCATCCTTCGAGCTGTTCACGGTTTCCTTCCAGGCAGATTGCACTTACCACCTCCTGGGAAAATATATGTGTTCATATGACTCGCTTTAACCAAGGAAAAATGAGCAAAAGTGACTAAAGTTATTTCTGGCAAGGAGACTTAAGTGCCAGTTTATGATTTCCTATGTTCCTTTCTTTCTGATGTGCAATCGTGGAAATACTTGTCAAGATAGAATTCTCATCACCCTTAGTCTCTTCTGACCTAAACACCTTCCAAAAGGCTCTACCTCCCAACACTGTTGCATTGAAGATTAAGTTTCCAATGCATCAATTTTGGAAGCTACACATTCAAATTATAGAAGATAGATAGAGATACATATATATGTGTATGTATATATTTATTTGCAAATTATTATTTTTCCTGAACCATTTAAGTCAGAAACATGATCTTCCTTTACATCTTTACTTTATATTTACTAAGAATGATGACATCCTCTTACATAACAAGAGTGCAGTTATAAAATCAGGAAATTGTATAGTAATGAAATATCATTTTCTAGTTCATAGGCCATACTCTAATTGTTTTCAGTTGTTCCAACAGTGACCTTTAAAGCTGTTTTTCTGCTGGCCCAGGATCAAATTTGGGATCACACATTGCATTTAATTGTCATGTCTTTTTAATCTAGAAGAGTTTCTTAACCTTTCATGATGTTCCTTGGCCTTGGTATTTTTGAAGAGAATATGAAAGTTGTTTTGCAAACTCTCAATTTGAGTTTGTCTGATATTTTCTCACAGTTAGATGTAAGTTATCTATTTTCATGAGGAATGCCTTCGAAGTGGTGTTGTGTCATTCTTGATGCATCACATCAAAAGCTATGTGATATTGGTTTTCTAACATTGGCATAAACTTTGAACATTTGCTTATGGTAGGATTTGTTGAAAATGCTACGGGGAAGTATTTTGGGATTAAGTAAACATCTTGCTCCCTGACAAATTTCTACCACTAGTTTTAGTGTACATTAATAATCATCTAACTTCAACTGTTCATCTATGTTTATTGGTTGGCAGTTAACTGTGAGAACCTTGCATTCTTTCCCTTTATATATGTAGGTATCTGTGTGTATATACATATACACACACACACACATATATATGCATTAATTTATTCAGTAGGCTATATTCCATTACTACCATTATTTATTTTGATGTTCAAATTAAACCAAATTTAATCAATGGAACTTCCTTCAGTTGGCTTCTGTGTTTTCTTGGTATATGTCCATCATAATTTTACCATGTCCTTACTTGCTAGCAGACAATATATTGAGGCTCATCTTGCACTTATTCTGCTCCAGCTCTAGAATTGGCCTTTTTTCCAGGATGCTTAGTTCATTTTAATGGAGAAGTATATTTAGAAACCAAAGTCTATGTATACTATGTCCTGATTGCTTTTGAGATATCATGAAAACATACTCTGCAAGATTTTAGTCTTCTGAAATTTATTATGATTTCACCTTTAGGTAATAATAAAGCAACTGGGATTATGCTTGCCCTCCTTTCATAAATAACTAGAAAAATAGAAGATATATATAAAACAATTATTTTTAGATACTGGACAACAACCAATACAGGACTCAGATCCCTGAGAGAAGTAAAACCCATGAGATGAACCGTTAATCATTTTGGCGTCTCCTTTGAAGATCCTTGTCATATCTTGGTATAGGAAGAGGAATTAAAGGCAAAGCCCAGCAGTTTTGTTAAGTGAAGAGGACAGAGGGGCCAGGCATGGTGGCTCATGCCTGTAACCCAGCATTTTGGGAGGCCAAGGTGAACAGAGTACCTGAGGTCAAGAGTTCGAGATCAGCCTGATCAACATGGAGAATTCCTGTCTTTATTAAAAATACAAAATCAGCCATGTAGTAGTGCATACCTATAATCTCAGATAATGGGGAGGCTGAGGCAGAAGAGTCACTTGAACCTGGGAGGTGGAAGTTGCAATGAGCCAAGATTGTGCCATTGCACTCTGGCCTGGGTGACAGAGCAACATTCTGTTTCAAAAAAAAAGAAAAGAAAAGAAAAGAAAAGAAAAGAAAAGAAAAGAAAAGAAAGAGAGAGAGAGAGAGAGAAAGAAAGAAAGAAAGAAAGAAAGAAAGAAAGAAAGAAAGAAAGAAAGAAAGAAGGGAGGGAGGGAGGGAGGGAGGGAGGGAAGGAGGGAAGGAAGGAAGGAAGGAAGGAAGGAAGGAAGGAAGGAAGGAAGGAAGGAAAGAAGGGAGGGAGGGAGGGAGGAAGGAAGGAAGGAAGGAAGGAAGAAAGAAAGATGAAAGTTCAGAGAAACCAATGTGGGTAGACTTGTGTGTCAAAGTTATGGAGAAAAGGGCTACAGAAATCTGTGTGAGAGTCTCCTTGAGAATGTTACAAACTCAAGAAGGTCAACAAATTTCAAGCATGATACATACAAGTAAAACTATACTAGAACACTGCATAATCAATTTTCCTAACAAAAAGTAAGGAATAAAAAAATCTGAAATCAGCCAGAGGAACAAAAAGGAACAGTTCCTGAAGAATAATAAAGATAAGAAAAAGACAGGCTTCTTATCAAAAAGTACATGAGTCAAAAGATAATAGAAAAACACTGTAAAATCATGAAAAGAAAAAAAACCCTGATATCTTAGAATTTTAGTTCTATCAATAATGTCCTTCAAAAATAAAGGCAAAATAAATTAAGTTTTCAGAAATAAAAGTAGAAATAATATCTCATGTTCTTACCTGTACTACCATAGTAAAGAAAGTTTGTAAAGTCAAGTGAAAATGATACCAGATGGAAACTTTCATCTACATAAATGACTGAAGAGCTCCAAAGAAATGGCACTTGCACTTTTTCCTCATTTGTATATGTCATTAAATGAATTTTTAAATTAACTGATTATTTAAGTCAAAAATAATACTGAGTGTGGCATTTATATTACTGCTAGAAATAACATGTACAGCACCAATAGCACAAATGAGAGAAAAGGAGAAATGGAAATATATCATTGAAAGATCTTTACATAGTAATTATATTACTGAAAAGTACAATATATAGAGTATTATTTAGAGGTAGTATAATAATGTGAAGATGCATATTGTAAATCCTATAGAAACTTTAAAAGGCAGCTTAAAAGTATGGATAAAAATCCAATGGTAGACGGGTACAGTGGCTTATGCCTGTAATCCTAGCTCTTTGGGAGGCCAAAATGGGTGAATCACTTGAGGTCAGGAGTTTGAGACCAGTCACGCCAACATGGCGAAGCCCAGTCTCTACTAAAAATACAAAAATTAGCCTGGCTATGGATAAAAATCCAATGGTAGACGGGTGCAGTGGCTTATGCCTGTAATCCTAGCAGTTTGGGAGGCCAAGATGGGTGAATCACCTGAGGTCAGGAGTTTGGGACCAGTCAAGCCAACATGGTGAAGTTCTGTCTCTACTAAAAATACAAAAATTAGCCTGGCATGGTAGTGCATGTCTGTAATTCAAGCTACTTGGAAGGCTGCAGCAGGAAAATTGCTAGAACCCAGTAGGCAGAGGTTGTAATGAGCCAAGATCGCACCACTGAACTCCAGCATGGGCAAGAGAGTGATACACCACCTGAAAAAAAAAAAAAATCCAATGGTGAGGGAATACTAGGGAAGATGGTAGATGGGAGACAGGACTGACTTTCAGCTCCCACTTGGATGGACAGAACAGCATGTGGAGACACTCTGTGGACTTTTGCTCCAGGAAGCACCACAGAAGCACACCAGAACATCCAAAAGAATTAACAGATCTTTGAAAGAAGTGGTACTGCAAATTCCACAAGACAGGAGAAAAACTCTGCTGCTCTCTTGAAAGCACCACCTCCTGGCTGGAGGCCAGACAACTCAGGACATCCCAGCAACTCATGACAGAATAACCCTGCTCTAAGGAAGGAGAAAATAAAAGCTAATTCCACACCCTGGCTAACCAGTGGTCCCAAGTCAGTCCATATGACAACCTCACTGCTAGCATAATGAGCATTTGAGAAAGCCAGCACACTAAACATATCTACAACCAAGGACTCCCACACAGTCTACCTTACTCCCCTGCCATCTCCACCAGAGTAGGTAAAGGAGGAGTGCATCACATCAAGGGACCACCCCATGGGAAAAAATCTGAATAGCAGTCTTTGAGTTCCAGATTTTTTCACTGTAATTGTCTACCCAAATGAGAAGGAATCAGAAAAGTAATTCTAATGATATGACAAAACACAGTTCTATAACACCCTGAAAAGACCACACTAGCTCCCTAGCAATGGATCCAAACCAAGAAGAAATCTCTGAGTTGTCAGATAAAGAATTCAGAAGGTTGATTATTAAACTACTCAAGGATATACCAGAGAAAGGCAAAACCAATTTAAATAAATTAGGAAAAGATATATGATATGAATGAATAATGCTTCAGAGAAATAGATACCATAAAAAAAATCACAACTTCTATAAATAAAAGACACACTTAAAGAAAGAAAAATGCACTGGAAAGTTCAACAATAGGATTGAACAAGTAGAATAAAGAACCTCAGAGCTAAAGACAAGGCTTTCAAAGCCTTTCAAATGTAAGACAAGCCTTTCACATTAACCCAATCAGACAAAGACAAAGAGAAAAGAATTTTTAAAAATGAACAAAGCCTCCAGGAAATTTGAGGCGATGTTAAATAGCCAAGTGCAAGAATAATTGATATTCCTGAGGAAAAAAACAAATCTAAGAATTTGAAAAACATATTTGAGAGAATAATCAAGGAAAACTTCCCTGATCTTGCAAGAGGTCTAGACATCCAAATACAAAAAGCCCAGGAAATTCACTGCAAAAAGATCATCGCCCAGGCATATAGTCACAAGGTTATTTAATGTCAAGATAAAGAATCTTAAGAGCTGTGAGGCAAAAGTAGCAGGTAACTTGTAAAGGAAAACCTATCAGATTAACAGCAGATTTCTCAGCAGAAACCCTCCTAGCCAGAAGAGATTGGGGTTCTATCTTTAGCTTCTTCAAGCAAAATAATTTCCAGCCTAGAATTTTGTATCCAGCAAAACTAAGCTTCATAAATAAAAGAGAGATGAAGTCTTTTTCAGACAAACACACACTGAGAGACTTCACTGCTACTAAGCAGGCACTACAAGAAATGCTAAAAGGAGATCTAAATCATGAAACAACCTCTCAAAACACACCAAAATAAGATCTCCTTGAAGTATAAATCTCACAGGGCTTATAAAACAATAACATAAGGACCAGGAAACCTGGTATTCAGGCAACAACTAGCACAATGAATAAAACAGTACCTCATATCACAAAACTAACATTGAATGTAAATGAACTAAGTGCTCCACATAAAAGACACAGAATGGCAGAATAGATAAAAACCCACCAACCATGAATCTGCTGTCTTCAAGAGGCTCACCTAACACATAAGGATTCACATAAACTCAAGGCAAAAGAAGTGGAAAAAAATATTCCATGCAAATGAACACCAAAAAGTGAGCAGAAGTAGCTATTCTTATATCAGACAAAACAGACTTTAAACCCACAACAGCTAAAAAATAAAAAAAGAGACTTATATAATGATAAAAGGACTAGTCCAAAAGGAAAATATCGCAATCCTAAATATATATGCACCTAACACTGGAGCTCCTGAATTTATAAAGCAATTATTACTAGACCTAAGATATTAGATATACAGCAACACAATAATAGTGGGGGACTTCAATACTACACTGACGGCACTAGACAGGTCATAAAGACAGAAAGTCAACAAAGCAACAATGGACTTAAACTATGCCCTAGAACAAATGACCTTAACAGATATTTACAGAACATTTTACTCAACAACTGCAGAATATATATTCTACTCATCAGCACTGATGATTTGTGGCCTATCATATGATCTATCTTGGAACATTCTCCAAAACAGACCATATGATAGGCCACAAATCAAGTCTCAATAAATTTAAGAAAATCAAAATTATATCAAGTACCATCTCAGACCACATGGAATAAAATTGGAAATTAACTTCAAAAGGAACCCTCAAAACTACACAAATACATGGAAATTAAATAATCTGCTCCTGAGTAATCTTTAGGTCAACAATAAAATCAAGGGGAAAATTTAAAAATTATTTGAACTGAATGATAATAGAAACACAACTTATCAAAACCTCTGGGACACAGCTAAAGTGATGCTAAAAGGAAAGTTCATAGCTTTAAATGCCTCCATCACAAAGTCTGAAAGACCACAAACAGACAATCACAAAAAAAGAAAGGACATAACAAAAAAAGAAAACTACAGACCAATATCCCTGTTGAACATAGATGCAAAAATTCTCAACAAAATACTAGCTAACTGAATCCAACAGTATATCAAAAAGATAATACATCATGAACAACTGGGTTTCATACCAGAGATGAAGGGATGGTTTAACTTGCACAAGTCAATAAATATGATACATCACATAAACAGAATTAAAGACAAAAATCAAAGATTATCTCAATAGATGCAGAAAAAATTATTTGATAGAATCCAGCATCTCTTTACAATTAAAACTCTCAGCAAAATCCGCATAGAAGAGACATATCTCAAGGTAATAAAAGCCATCTATGACAAGCCCACTACCAATATACTGAATGGGAAAAAGTTGAAAGCATTCCCCCTGAGAAATGGAACAAGTCAAGGATGCCCACTTTCACCACCTCTAATGAACATAGTGCTGGAAGTCATAGCCATAGCAATCAGACAAGAGAAACTTTTTAAAAAGGCATCCAAATTCAAACTGTCACTGTTCACCCGTGATATGATTGTATACCTAGAAAACCTTAAAGACTCATCCAAAAAGGCCATAGATCTGATAATTAAATTCAGTAAAGTTTCTGGATACAAAATTAATGTACACAAATCAGTAGAACTGATATATGCCAACAACTACCAAGTTAAGAATCAAATCAAGAACTTGACCCCTTCTACAACTGAAACAAAAAAAATAAAATACTTAAGAGTATACTCAACCAAGGAGGTAAAAGATCTCTACAAGGAAAACAGCAAAATACTTCTGAAAGAAATCACAGATGATGCAAACAAATGAAAACACCCTCCATGCTTGTGGTTGGATAGAATCAATATTATAAAAATAAATCTGGACGCATCACATTACCTGACTTTAAACTATACTACAAGGATATAGTTACCAAACCAGCATGGTATGTGTATAAAATAGGCACATAGACCAATGAAATAGAATAGAGAACCCAGATATAAAGTCAAATATTAGAAAACTCAGAATAGAGAACCCAGAAATAAAGCCAAATTCAGCCAATAGATCCTCAACAAAGCAAACGAAAACATAAAGTGGGGAAAACACACTCTGTTTAACAAATGGTGCTGGAGTAATTGGCAAGCTGCAGGTAGAAGAATGAAGCTGGATCCTCATCTCTTACCTTGTACAAAAATCAACTAAAGATGGATCAAAGACTTAAATCTAAGACCTGAAATCATAAAAATTCTAGAAGATAGCATCGGAAAGACTCTTCTAGACAGTGGCTTAGGTAAAGAGAATCCAAAAGCAAATGTAATAAAGACAAAGATAAACAGATGGGACTTAATTAAACAAAACAGCTTCTGCACAGCAAAACAGCAGAATAAAATGGACAACCCACAGAATGGAAGAAAATATTTGAAACTATGCATCCAACAAAAGACTAATATCCAGTATCTACAAGAAACTCAAACAAATCAGCAAGAAAAAATAATAACCCCATCAAAAAGTGGGCAAAGTACATGAAGACAATTCTCAAAAGAAGATATACAAATTGCCAACAAACATGAAAAAATTGCTCAAAATCACTAACTATCAGAAATGCAAATCAAAACCACAATGAGATATCACCTTACTCCTGCAAGAGTGGCCATAATTTAAAAAAATAAAATAAAATAAAAATTAAAAACAGGTGTTGGAAATAGAACACTTTTACAGTGTTGGCAAGAATGTAAATTAGTACAATCACTATTATTTGAAATGGATATTCCTTAAAGAACTAAAAATAGAACTACCATTTTATCCAGCAATCCCACCACTAGGTATCTACCCAGAAGAAAATAAGTAATTATATGAAAAAGACTGTTGCACATACGTTTATAGCAGCCCAATTCACAACTGCAAAAACATGGAACCAGCCTAAAGGCCCATCAACCAACGAGTGGATAACTAAAACGTGGTACATATATATCATGGAATACTTCTCAACCATAACAAGAAACAAAATAATGGCACTTGCAGCAACCTGAATGGAGTTGAAGACCATCATTCTAAGTGAAGTAACGCAGAAATAGAAAACCAAACCTTGCATGTTCTCACTCATAAGTGGGAGCTAACCTATCAGGTCACAAAGGCATAAGAATGATACAATGGACTTTGGGAAATTGAGGAAAGAGGGAGGTTGGTGAGAAATAAAAGACTACACATTGGGTACAGTATACACTGTAAAATAATTGCAATTTATTTTAAAGAAAAAATAATGTATCAATATTTGCTCATTAATTTTAGTAAATGTACCACAGTAATGTAAGATATTAATAATAGGTTACATTATGAAGTGGTGGTGAATAATAGAATGATATTGGAAATTTATACGCTCAATTTTTATTTCAATCTGAAACTCACTAAAGGAATATACTAATTTTAAAAATAAAAATAATAAATAAATATTTCATAAAAGCAAAGAAATCCAATGGTAAAAATAAATTGTTGTATGAAAAACTGGCCAATTAATGTTAAGAGAACGGGAAAGAAGAAAAAATGATTTTAAAACAGCAAGATAATGAGTTTAAAGCTAACTATATAATAAATTGCATTATAAGTTAATAATTTGAACTCTCCAATTCCTTGCCATCATGACTAACTGCTTCTCTGTAATTTTACATACTTTCTTATATGATTCTATCTACCCCTCTGGGTTAAATCCACTTGCATGATTTTCACACCCAGATCTTGAGTACTGCTTCTTCATAGGAAGATTTAATTAGGTCATATTCCTACTTAAAAGCTGTATGTTGTATTAATAAAGAGAGAAAAGTACACTTTAGTCTCATAGAACCTCTAATAGCATATCATTGTTGATATTCATACTGCCAGAGCTTAATATACAATGAAAATTTCTCAGAAATCAGAGAATAGGTTTTATATGGATTTTCCCTAGGACTTTGTATTAGGTGGTCAATAAATATTTGTTGGTTATTTTGTCTACTAGTAAATGCATAAGAATCTCATTGTTGTAACTGGCCAGGTGGAAAAATTACAGACACACAAGTTTTGTTATTTTGGTGTTTTTTTTTTTTCTCTCTCTTATTCTTATAAAATTAGAAAGGAAAACAAAATAAAAATCTCTGACTCTACAATCGTTCCTTCTGGAACGATTTTTTTTATTTCATAAAATAAAAATTTATTTAAAAAAAAAAAGAATGCATTCCTATAAATCCCTTACTTACAAACAGAAAACAAAATCTTTTTAATTATATGTCTATGCCATCAATTCAGGGATAAGCATGTTCCTTAGTTTATCTAAGGTACTAGTATTAATTAAAATTTAAGTTTAACTCATTCTCCACAAAATCAAAGATCTGAAAGAGAATAATTTTATTTATTTGCTTCATATTATCAGAAGTAGTTACTACTTGAACAGTGAGTAAAATGGTTTACTTAAGGTTGAGGCTATTATTCATTTACAATATTTTGTAGACAAAGCAATTTAGTATTGGAATCTCATTCAGATTTCAATAATGTATTTTTATTAAATAATGGGGAAAAAAACGCACTGTTAATGAAAAGGCATCAATAACGTCATCCACTATTTTGGTTAAGGGAATTCGGAAATGTAATTTTTCCCCAAGATTGCTGTTAACATCTGCCATTTATAATATTTTAGCATGGTACTCCATGATGTTTAATGATTTGACTTAAAAAAAAACTTACTCTTTTCTAATCAGAAAAGCAATACAGCTTTTTGTTACACAATTTGGAAAATGCAGAAACTGTTAAGAAGAAAATGATAATCACCCATTATCTATCACCCTGAGGAGTTTTTGTAACATTTCATGCATATGGATGTGGACTTTGCCACACAGGATCATGCCGCACAGCAGCCAAGAATTCAAATGCCAGGAAGGTGACATCCATGAATGCAACAGGTCAGCGGTAATCGTCAGGAGTGCTGAGGAGTGTGGCCAGCCAGAGAGCACCTGCCAGGTCTAGGGGCCCAGGCTTCCCAACTCCAGCTGATCGCTGCTCCCAGATGATGTGTCATGAATGCTACCCAATATCTAGGATTTTCCCTGAACATACAGTTGTTTAAAGGTAAAATATCCTAATTTTAAAATATTGGAAATGAATTTAAATAATTAACAACATGTGAGGCAAACTAATCTACAGACTAGACTCCACCAGAGAGCTCATCCACCGTTTCTACATTTATGCTTTCCTTTTCTGCCTTTTTCTCTTAACTTTACTAACTGAGCATTTCCTGCATGTCATTAAATAGTCTTTGTACTTGTTAACAACAACTTTTATGGAAATTCAGGATTATATAACAGGCATATGCCATTATTTATATGGCCACATCCCTAATATTTGGACATTACATTGTTTCTGTTATTCTTACTGATGCTGTGATGAACATTCTTACATATAAAACTTTGTGTAAAAATCTATCTATATCTGTATTATTAACTTCTAAAAGCCACATTACAAAGTTCAAATATGGTGACATTTTATAGGTAAATATATCTAAATTGCTTTCAAAATCATTTCACCAATCTTTAACTCCCACAGCAATGTTTTTGAGAACACCGTACCTCCGGCAGCCTTACTATTATTTTGTATTATTTTTTGTTTTTAATTGTAGAAATTTAATAGATGAAAATGATGTCTTAATAGCACTTTTTAATTTACTTAATGTTTGGGATTTGACTTTGAGCTAGGAACACTGAGAACATTTTTCTCTTTCCTGGAATTACTGTATTTCATAAACCAACAATAACTTACGAGGAAAACAATTACTGAGACAAAACAGTTGTTCATTAATAATTACCATACCATGAACTAAGTTTAAGTCACCTTGCTAGAATGTAGTTTAATGCTCACACACATTCCATTTCTTTCATTTATTCAGCTTTGGGGACTGATTAAACCAAGAAACAGCTAAGGAAAACTATGTTTTTGAAGAGTAAATGACAATGCATATTTCAAAGTGTAAATGTCTCTTGTTTTGCAGAGCCAATACATTTCAGCAAAATTGGCTATAAAGTGAATCATGTTTCCCTGCAGACTTTTGATATAAAATCAGCAATATGTTGTTTTAGCAAGAAAAAAATGACTAACTTGAGTAATAAAAATAGTTTCAGTATAAATAAAGATTACCAGGTTGTGGCATGTTCATGGATTCATTTGTTCATTCAACAGATATTTGAGAGGCTACCATGTGCCAAGCCTCATGTCAAGGACTCAGGATTCAACAGACAGACACTAAGACTATATGTCATACCTTATAGTGCTTCTCAAGCTGTGAGTTCACACCTCACTGGAGGGACTTATGTCTCATGCAAAGGGCCAATTTTGGTGTCATTTTGTTCCCAGTTTCCAGGATGAGTTGCCCTCCTCCTATGCTCCAATTGTGATGCATAACACAATTAACATGCAATGGTGTAGTTTGCAGGCTGTGTCTGTATGCAGTATATGTTATGTACTCTTAGATGAAGAAGTTGATTTCATTAGGCAATTTATCATTTTGTAAATTTGATTTTGGCTAAATGAATTTTCTTGTAATAAAGAACACTTTATCTTAGCTAAGAACTTATTCCTTGTGTTCTCATGTTCACCTGTTAGTACAAGACATTATAGATGCTGAGAAGTAAAAATGGTCAAGCTTTTATAGGCCCTGCTTTATGGAGCTTGCATTATATTAGGGGATTCAGACCCCCAAAAATGAATAAACAAATAAATTAATTATGTGTTATCATTTTAAGTGCTCTAAAGAGTAAGCCTACTTTAGGTGGAATAGACAGAAAAAGCATTCTTGAGAATATTAAATTTTATTCAGGTGCCTCACATGTGAAGGCTGTGCGTAATGGTGTTCCAGAGGAACTAGCAAGTGCAAAGGTGTGGAAGCAGAAAAAAAAAAAAAGACTGCTATATTTTTCAAACAAAAGGCCAGCATACTGAAGTACAGAGGGAAAGGAAAGAGGAGGGAGACAGGAAATGCATCAGGAGAGGTAGATCGAGACTAGGCTCTTCAGGAACTTACAGCTGATGGTAAGGAATTTAGACTTACTATAGGTGAAATGAAAAGCCACAGTAATAGAAAAAAGCTATAAAAGGCATACATAAAAATTGGGTGCTGTTTAGGGGTAAGGGGTAGCACTAATGATTTCCCAGGACTCAAGTTGTAACAGGGACATAGGACTAACTGAATTTTTGACTTGTAGTATAAGAATGGGTATTTTTTAAAGATAAAAGGCAAGCTATACCCAAGACTGAAAGAAAAGATAGGCATGTTATGAATTAACAGAAGAACCCTGAGAGCATGTGTGTAGGTAACACGTGACTGCATGAGAAAGACCTGCAAGACTTGTTTGCAGGGGAATGGGGGCAAAGAAGCATACCAAGAAGGTGACAGAGAATATGGGCAAGAGAATTGTAAGTCTCCACTGTCGGCAATACCTGTACAGGCGATTCTGGGGTGAACATGAGATTGAAAGCAACCCAACCAAAACAGTGTTGGATGCCAATACAACTGTAGAAAGAAATTCATGTTGATATGTGGTCAGCAGTGGGTACCCAGTTACAAACTAATTGTTCAAGCCCCATAAAAGTCATAATAAGTTTATCTGATTTGTAATTTCTGGTGTAAGTTTTAGAGGGATTCAGATAGTTTCTGAAATCACAGATGACTCTGGTTTGCTCAAACATATCAGGTTTTCTCACATTAGAGAACTGATTAATAAATCAAAATTCTTAAGTGATTATTAACTTTGCATGGTCTTTTATTCCTTTCTGTCATCTATCTCCAATGGTTCTGATGCCAGGTTTTATAAATTAGTAAATGTTGTATCAAATCTTCTACTACTCCTTATTCTGAGGGAACACATTTAACACACATAAAAGAAGTCAGACTTGTCAATCTCAAGTGGCATTGGATAAGGCACGCTGGTAGAGAACTACTCTCTCATAGTATAACGCACACAATCAGTAATGGGGTCAAGGAAAAGGGCATGAGCTGCCCTAGGAAATGCAAAGGCTTATATTCAAATATATCCATATTCAAAGATATCTTTTAAACAAAAACATTCCTCATGCTATCCTTCATCTACAACTGTGTAGGACCAAGTGTTTTATTATTTAGAGGAATTAATAGAAAAGCTTAAACAAAATATCTTTCCTTATGGAATAGTACACATCCTCAAGAATAACCACTACATTCCTTCAAAGTAGCAAAGACGTGAGTCCTCGACTGAAGAGGAACAGCAGAACTTAGCTTTCTATGGCATTTCCCATGATATGTTTGCTTATGCCAACTTGGTATGGCCATTTTTAGCTCAGATTTTCACTGGTTTGTTTTCTTAAACTCATCTGTGCTCAGGTGCACAGTTTCCTTTGCTCACACCTCAATAACCAACATGTTGGATGCTTAAAAAACTGCTACCGCTTCAGCCACGTGGAACTGAAGTAGAGAATGCCTAATAGGACAGTTGATCCCAAATAAGGAAGAAAATTCATCATGATTTACATTCCCTTTATGATGTATAAATGCAAAGCCCTTTTTTTCTGCTTGCATTAACATTTTTTCTCTTCTTATGTATATTAGCTGATTGGTAACTTCCACTGGGACAGATAGAGTTCTGCTTCAAAATTTAACTAAAGAATTTCCCAAGGGTGACTTTGGGGGAAACAGTGCCCAAAATCAAGAAATATCTTTCCGGCTAGGTGTGGTAGCTTATGCCTGAATTCACTGCACTTTGGGAGGCCGAGATGGGTGGATCATGAGGTCAGGAGATCGAGACCATCCTGGCCAACATGGTAAAACCCTGTCTTTACTAAAACACAAAGAATTAGCCAGGCTTGGTGGTGGGTGCCTGCAGTCCCGGCTGCTCAGGAGCCTGAGGCAGGGAAATTGCTTGAACCTGGGAAGCAGAGATTGCAGTGAGCTGGGATAGTGCCACTGGACTCCAGCCTGGTGACAGAGCGAGGCTCCGTCTCAAAAAAAAAAAAAAAAAAGAAATATATTTCCTAGACTTTGATGACAGACAAGATATTCCTATGTACCTTCACCCCCAAACTTAAGTTCACTTTAAAAGTAGGCTTTTGATTTTCAACTCAAACTGTATCTGTCAAAGTAATAGTGTCTCTGGTTTCAGTTACTTAGAGGTTCAATATATACAGTTGACCCTTGAACTATACAGTTTGAACCACATGGATCCACTTATATGCAGATTTTTTAAATCAAATGTGGATTAAAAATATAGTATTCATAGGCTATGAAATCCACCTATATGGAGGGAGGACCGACTTTCTCAGGGCCTACTTGAAAAACCTGAGTATGTGTAAATGTGGGGGTCCTGGAACCAACCCCCCTGAGTATACTGAGAGACGCCTATATACATATCAATATATGCATATATATAATATCTGTTATATATATATATATATATATATATATATATATCTGTATCTGTTGATTTACCAACTTCTATAGCAACCACAGTGCAGAAATTTGAGTCAAATTTGTGTTTCTAAACAAAAACAAACTGGTAACAACCCTTACTGTTCTGCAGCTGCTGCAGGTGATCCCCAGGCAAGCAGGGCCTAGAGTGGCCCTCAGCAGACCTACAGCAGGGGGGCCAGACTGTCAGAAGGAAAATCAAGAAACAGAAATAACCTCATTATCAACAAACAGAACGTCCACTCAGAGACCCAATCTGAAAGCCAGCAACTACAAAGACAACAGGTGGATAAATCCATAAAGATGGGAAGAAACCAGCGCAAAAAGGTTGAAAACACCCGAAACCAGAACACCTCTCCTCCTAAAAGGGATCACAACTCCTCACCAGCAAGGGAACAAGGTTGGATGGAGAACGAGTGTGATGAAATGACAGAATCAGACTTCAGAAGGTGGGTAGTAAGAAACTTCTGTGAACTAAAAGAACATGTTCTAACCCAATGCAAAGAAACTAAGAGCCTTGAAAAAAGATTTGACGGAATGCTAACGAGAATGGACAAAATAGAAGGGAATATAAGTGAATTGCTGGAGCTGAAAAACACAACATGAGAACTTCGCGAAGCATGCGCAAGTATCAACAGCCGAATTGACCAAGCAGAAGAAAGGATATCAGAGGTCGAAGATCAACTCAATGAAATAAAACAGGAAGGCAAGAATGGAGAAAAAAGGGTAAAAAGGAATGAACAAAGTCTCCAAGAAATGTGGGACTATGTGAAAAGACCTAATCTACATTTAATAGGCGTACCTGAATGCGACGAAGAGAATGAATCCAACCTGGAAAATACTCTTCAGGATATTATCCAGGAAAACTTCCCCAACCTAGCAAGGCAGGCAAATATTCAAGTCCAGGAAATACAGAGAACACCACAAAGATATTCTTCATGAAGAGCAACCCCAAGGCACATAATCTTCAGATTCACCAGGGTTGAAATGAAGGACAAAATACTAAGGTCAGCCAGAGAGAAAGGTCGGGTTACCCACAAAGGGAAGCCCATCAGACTCACAGCAGATCTCTCAGCAGAAACCCTACAAGCCAGAAGAGGGTGGGGGCCAATATTCAACATCCTTAAAGAAAAGAACTTTCAACCCAGAATCTCCTATCCAGCCAAACTAAGATTCATAAGTGAAGCAAAAATAAAATCCTTGGTGAACATGCAAGTACTCAAAGATTTCGTTACCACCAGGCCAGCTTTACAAGAGCTCCTGAAAGAGGCTCTACACATATAAAAGAACAACCAGCAAGAGCCACTCCAAAAACATGCTAAATGGTAAAGAGAATCAACACAATGAAGAATCTGCATCAACTAATGGGCAAAACAGCCAGCTAGCACCAAAATGGCAGTATCAAATTCACACATAACAATATTAACCCTAAATGTAAATGGACTAAATGCCCCAATCAAAAGACACAGACTGGCAAATTGGATAAAAAGCCAAAACCCATCAGTGTGCTGTACCCAGGAAACCCATCTCACATGCAAGGATACACAAAGGCTCAAAATAAAGGGATGGAGGAAGATTTACCAAGCAAATGGAGAGCAAAAAAAAGCAGGAGTTGCAATTCTCATCTCTGATAAATTAGACTTTAAAGCAACAAATATCAAAAGAGACAAAGGACATTACATAACGGTAAAAGGATCAATGCAACGAGAAGAGCTAACGATCCTAAATATATACACACCCAATACAGGAGCACCCAGATACATAAGGCAAGTTCTTCATGACTTACAAAGAGACTTAAACTCCCACACAATTATAGTGGGAGACTTTAACACCCCATTGTCAATATTAGACAGATCAACCAGACAGAAAATTGACAAGGACATCCAGGACTTGAACTCAGACCTGGACCAAGCAAACCTAATAGACATTTACAGAACTCTCCACCCCAAATCCACAGAATATACATTCTTCTCAGCACAACATCACACCTACTCTAAAACTGACCACATAATTGGGAGTAAATCAGTCCTCAGCAAATGCAAAAGAACGGAAATCATGACAAACAGTCTCTCAGACCACAGTGCAATCAAGTTAGAACTCAGAATTCAAAAACTAACCCAGAACCGCACAGCTTCATGGAAACTGAACAACTTGCTTTTGAATGTTGACTGGATAAACAATGAAATGAAGACAGAAATAAAGATGTTCTTCGAAACCAACGAGAATGAAGACACAACATACCAGAATCTCTGGGACACATTTAAAGCAGTCTCTAGAGGAAAATATATAGCAATAAGTGCCCACATGAGAAGCAAGGAGAGATCGAAAATTGACACCCTATCTTCAAAACTGAAAGAGCTAGAGGAGCAAGATCAAAAAAAACTCAAAGTCTAGCAGAAGACAAGAAATAGCTAAGATCAGAGCAGAACTGAAGGAGATAGAGACACAAAAAACCCTTCAAAAAATCAACAAATCCAGGAGCCGGTTTTTTTAAAAGATCAACAAAATAGACATACCACTAGCCAGATTAATAAAAAAGAAAAGAGAGAATAACCAAATTGATGCAATAAAAAACGATAAAGGGGATATCACCACAGATTCCACAGAAATTCAAACCATCATCAGAGATTATTACAAACAACTCTATGCACATAAACTAATAAACCTGGAAGAAATGGATAAATTCCTGGACACTTGCCTCCTCCCAAGCCTAAACCAGGAAGAAGCCGAAACCCTGAACAGACCCATAACAAGATCTGAAGTTGAGGCAACAATTAAGAGCTTACCACCCAAGAAAAGCCCAGGTCCAGACGGGTTCACAGCCAAATTCTACCAGACATACAAAGAGGAGCTAGTACCATTCCTTCTGAAACTATTCCAAACAATACAAAAAGAGGGAATTCTTCCCAAATCATTTTATGAGACCAACATCATCCTGATTCCAAAACCCGGCAGAAACTCAACAAGAAAAGAAAACTTCAGGCCAATATCCATGATGAACATAGATGCAAAAATCTTCAATAAAATACTGACAAGCCGATTGCAACAGCACATCAAAAAGCTTATCCACCATGATCAAGTAGGCTTCATCCCGGGGATGCAACGCTGGTTCAACATACGCAAGTCTATAAACCTAATTCACCACATAAACAGAACCAAAGACAAAAACCACATGATTATCTCAATTGATGCAGAGAAGGCCTTTGACAAAATTCAACAGCCTTTATGCTAAAAACCCTCAATAAGCTAGGTATTGATGGAACGTATCTCAAAATAATAAAAGCTATTTATGACAAACCAACAGCCAATATCATACTGAATGGGCAAAAACTGGAAGCATTCCCCTTGAAATGTGGAACCAGACAAGGATGCCCTCTCTCACCACTGCTATTCAATATAGTATTAGAAGTTCTAGCCAGAGCAATCAGGCAAGAAAAAGAAATAAAGGGCATTCAAATAGGAAAGGAGGAAGTCAAATTGTCTCTATTTGCAGACGACATGATTGTATATCTAGAAGACCCCATCGTCTCAGCCCAAAAGCTCCTGAAACTGATAAGCAAGTTCAGCAAAGTCTCAGGATACAAAATCAATGCGCAAAAATCACAAGCATTCCTATAAACCAGTAACAGACTTAAAGAGAGCCAAATCAAGAACGAACTGCCATTCACAATTGCCACAAAGAGAATAAAATACCTAGGAATACAACTAACAAGGAACGTAAAGGACCTCTTTAAGGAGAACTACAAGCCACTGCTCAACAAAATAAGAGAGGACACAAACAGATGGAGAAACATTCCATGTTCATTGTTAGGAAGAAGCAATATCATGAAAATGGCCATACTGCCCAAAGTAATTTACAGATTCAATGCTATCCCCATCAAGCTACCAATGACCTTCTTCACAGAACTGGAAAAAAAACACCTTAAACTTCATATGGAACCAAAACAGAGCCCGCATAGCCAAGTCAATTCTAAGCAAAAAGAACAAAGTGGGAGGCATCACACTACTGGACTTCAAACTATACTACAAGGCTACAGTAATCAAAACAGCATGGTACTGGTACCAAAATAGAGATATAGACCAATGGAACAGAACAGAGGTCTCGGAGGCAACACAACATATCTACAACCATCTGATCTTTGACAAACCAGACAAAAACAAGCAATGGGAAAAGGATTCCCTGTTTAATAAATGGTGTTGGGAAAACTGGCTAGCCATGTGCAGAAAGCAGAAACTGGACCCCTTCCTGACCCCTTACACTAAAATTAACTCCAGATGGATTAAAGACTTAAACATAAGACCTAACACCATAAAAACCCTAGAAGAAAATCTAGGCAAAACCATTCAGGACATAGGTGTAGGCAAGGACTTCATGACCAAAACACCAAAAGCATTGACAACAAAAGCCAAAATAGACAAATGGGACCTAATCAAACTCCACAGCTTCTGCACAGCAAAAGAAACAGTCATTAGAGTGAATCGGCAACCAACAGAATGGGAAAAAATTTTTGCAGTTTACACATCTGACAAAGGGCTGATATCCAGAATTTACAAAGAACTAAAACAGATTTACAAGAAAAAAAAAAACAAACAAGCCCATTCAAAAGTGGGCAAAGGATATGAACAGATATTTTACAAAAGAAGACATACATGAGGCCAACGAACATATGAAAAAATGCTCATCATCACTGGTCATCAGAGAAATGCAAATCAAAACTACATTGAGATACCATCTCATGCCAGCTAGAATGGCAATCATTAAAAAATCTGGAGACAACAGATGCTGGAGAGGATGTGGAGAAATAGGAACACTTTTACACTGTTGGTGGGAGTGTAAATTAGTTCAACCATTGTGGAAGACAGTGTGGTGATTCCTCAAGTACCTGGAAATAGAAATTGCATTTGACCCAGCAACCCCATTACTGGGTATATATCCAAAGGATTACAAATCATCCTACTATAAGGACATGTGTACACAAATGTTCATTGCAGCACTGTTTACAATAGCAAAGACCTGGAACCAACCCAAATGCCCATCGATAGACTGGACAGAGAAAATGTGGCACATATACACCATGGAATATTATGCAGCCATCAAAAACGATGAGTTTGTGTCCTTTGTAGGGACATGGATGAACCTGGAAACCATCATTCTCAGCAAACTGACAGAAGAGCAAATCAAACACCGCATGTTCTCACTCATAGGTGGGTATTGAACAATGAGAACACATGGACACGGGGAGGGGAGTACTAGACACTGGGGTCATTTGGGGGGAAACAGGGGAGGGACGGTGGGGGGTGGGGAGTTGGGAAGAGATAGCAAGGGGAGAAATGCCAGATGTAGGTGATGGGGAGGAAGGCAGCAAATCACACTGCCACGTGTGTTCCTATGCAACAATCTTGCATGTTCTTCACATGTACCTCAAAACCTAAAATGCAATAAAATAAAATAATAAAACAAAATAAAAGATCCAAGAACAGAAAAAGGACATTAGTGAAAAAAACTAGGGAAATTATAGTAAGAGCCACATTTAGTTAATAATATTATACCAACATTAATTTTCTGGTTTTGATAATTGCAGTATGGTTATGTAAGATTAATATTAGATTAAAATTACAGTGAGAGGTATATGGCAATTCTTTACACTATTTTTATAATTCTTCTGTAACTCTAAAATTAGTTCATAAAAATGGGTTTTAAAACGAGAAATTCAATTTAAAATGTGAGCAAAACATTTGAACAGATACTCATTAAAGAGGTGTCAAAAGAAGCCAATGGGGGAAAAAAAATACCCTTTATACTAAAACTACCAGATAATGGAGAAATATGTGTATTCAGTCAACAACACAAATATATGTCAGGCTCACTGTACAATAATGAACACAAAATGACTTGGTCCTTTTTT
This sequence comes from Sapajus apella, assembly GCF_009761245.1. NCBI lineage: Eukaryota > Metazoa > Chordata > Mammalia > Primates > Cebidae > Sapajus > Sapajus apella. Next base: position 3,811,558 of record NW_022436941.1, read on the forward strand.
TCATGGATCTTGTAATCTAATGAGAAGAAACAGACAACCAAAAAATTAGACAAATAAATATAAAATTGTCATCATGATAAATGCTTCACAGGAAATTTACAAGGAGAAACTGAACATATACAATAGTGAGAGCTATACTAGACTGCAGGTGAGTAATTCATGTGTAAGTGACATCTGAGCTGAGAACTGAACAATGTGTAAAAGTAAAATAGGGAAGAGTGAGATTGTTAGAAAAGATTAGGGGACTTTGTTTCCTACAGTAAGAGGGATGATTCTTCAAGAGACAAGAAGAAGACCAGAATAAAAAGAAAGGGGATAGAACTGTAAAGGATGAGGTTGGAAGGACAGATAGGGCCTATATACATACATACATACATACATACATACATACATATATATATATACACTTTTTTATTGTATTTTAGGTCCTGGGGTACATGTGCAGATCATGTAGGATTGTTGCATAGGTACGTACATGGCAACGTGGTTTGCTGCCTCCATTCCCCCGTCACCTATATGTGGCATTTCTCCCCATTCTATCCTTCCCCAACCTCCCTACCCCCTGCTGTTTCTCCCCTAGTCCCCTCAAACAGACCCCAGTGTGTGATGCTCCCCTCCCTGCGTCCATGTGTTCTCATTGTTCAACACCCGCCTATGAGCGAGAACATGCAGTGTTTGATTTTATGTTCTTGTATTAGTTTGCTGAGAATGTATATTTTTATACATATATGGCAATATCAATAACTTTTACTAAAATCTTTCTCTGCACTAGGTACCAGTGTAAACATCTTACTTGTATTACTCACTTGATGCAACACCGTATAAAGGAGGCACTATTATTTTTCACAGTTAACAGATAAGAAAACAGAGTTCAGAGACATAAAGCTTTAGCTAGGAAATAGTAGAGCCAGGTTTTAAAGCCAGGAAACCTCTTTCCACAGTCAACTCTCTTTATCAGGACTCCGTAAGGCCTCTCCAAATTAGAAAACTACTCAAGAGTAGTGTGTGTGGGTTGCTGTTAATCACTCAACCTCTCTGTGCTTGTTTCTCCATGATGAACTAAATGCATACAACATCCTGACTTCTTGTGGAGATTTAATGAATTAGTATACATAAAGCACTTAAAATAGTGCCTGGCATATAATGAGTACTATAAGATGCCATTTAACATGTTACTTGTGGTGGTTGTTCTGGATAATGACATAAAGTTGGATGTATGTGACCTGGTTGGATATAAATTTTTAAAAAATCACTCTAGCTACATTGAGAAGATTGGATTGGAGGCAAACATGTAAGTAAAAAGAGGATCATTTATGAAGACAATCTGTTGTCTAGGAATTAGATGATAGTATTATGGGCTTGGGTGGAAGAACTGAATATGGAGAGGACTGAATGGGATGAATGAGTATAAAGTGGTCAGGATTTGTTAAGAATTGGCTGTTGGGGAGGAAGATAGAGGTCAGAGGTGTTGACAATGGCTATCCATGTTGGCATGGTGCTTCTGTCCACTGAGGGTGGGAATAATGGATCAGTACAGGTTTGGGCAAAAAGAACCCAAGTTTGATTCTGAATCTGCTGAGTTTAAAGGCTTTGATATATTCAAGAAGAGATATATAATTATTTATCAATTTCTATACTTCCTAATTCTAAATAAAGCACACAAAGCAACTTACAAGGTACAAATTGATGAGTCCTATGCACCAGAAACTTCAGTAGATGTTTTACACACCTTATTTCACAATGACCCATGAGTGTTTATTATTTATCACATTTTTCAGACAAGTGTTCACTTACCCGGGAGCCTCAATAATCTTACTTCTAATACTATCAGAAAATTTAGTCACAAACCCAGTGTAAGTTATCAGGCTAATTCTTGCATATAGCGTAAACACATGGAGCTCACAGTGTAGTGGAAAAGGCAAGCTTTAAACAGGTGAATTCAACAGTGATGAGTGCTATGAAAAAGAAGCTGAGCATGTCATAGGAATATGGAGTGGAAGACCTAGATTCATCAGGCAGAGGAGAAATCAGGGAAGGCTTCCTTGAGGAAGTGACAACCAAGCTGAGAGCTGAAAGACAAGAAGCCTTTAGCCATGTGAAATTGTTGGGTGGGGAGAAGGGAAGAATAATCAAGTAAGGAATATTAGGTTTTGTGAATATTTAGATTCCATAGAGGATATGGCAGATGAAGGAACTGAAAGAATGTCAGTTTGACAGGAGCACAATGAAAAAACAAACAAACAAAAAAAAAAGCAAAACACAAATGTGGCTGAACAGGTAGGTGGGGGTTGGATTATATCAGACTTTACAGCCACTTGAAAGAGTTTGGACATTTTCTTAAAGACAATGGAGAAGACACAGTAAAAGATTTCAGATACTTTAGGAAATTTCTCTGCCTAGGGCACATCATAGTTCCTTCATAGTTCCCTGCTATTTTGATATGTGCTACTTACTATTGATAGCCTTAATGGAAGGGAAAAGAGTAGGAACTACGAACTCCTTGTGGTTCTCTCCAACACCCACCCCTTTCTATTTTTGTATCTGTCGTTTATCTACATTCTTATTACCTGCATGTTGGCTGCTCTTTCTTTGGGGTTTTATTTTTTAAATGTTGCCATCCAGACAAACACCTCCAATCTCTGTCTGGATTTGGATCTTCACCCTCTTCCATCCCAATTTTTGTGGTTCTCTATTATATCACTAGCAACAAAATTGGGACTCTTTGGACCTGTTTGTTTTCAGTCAAAAGAGAAAAGCCTGTTTGCTTTGTGCATGTCTTCTTTTAGCAAGCTTGAGTCTAAACTGGCAAGTGCGGTTTTAAACATTAGGGAAATGTTGCATGTCATCTTAAATATCTAATGGAAGCCTAAACATGGTTAACATAAATGCACATGCACACACACACAGACACACACACACACTTCAATATTATATGTTGGCCATTCCTAGAATCTCCATAGAGAGTTTGGTCAAAGTGTAATCAGCCTAGAGCACACCATTCTGGCTGTGACAGAAATTAAGCATGTGTCAGCATGAGCCATGAAACAATATACAATCACAGTTCAGAAATAAGCATTTACGGTATTGAATGCTGTGAATGCAATGCCTCACATTTCTCTTTTCAATTATGAAAAATGCCACAGAAGTATGCACGTTCAAGTAGTAGTGATTGAAATATGTTTTAGTTCTAGTTATTAACAGAATTCTCACCAAGAAAAGTGGGCCTGTGAACCAAGAGCCTCTCCTCACATTTCCTCAAGTAGTAACACACTTCCAAATGCCTGTATTTCTTAAATTCCCCCTTTGAGAAGAAATGAGACTAACTGTTGACCTTCACTTGGGGTGAGCCAAGAGGTGTTGTCTTCCCACCCTTACTTTACCACCAAGTCCTACAAACCCAAAAGCACAGTTGATGAAACAGATGAATATAGAAGTATGTTTTCAAGGATTCTATGACTATCTATAGGTATTCATTAACATGGAAAATTGGAGTTCTGTGACCTTTGATGCCTTTAACAGATCTCTGAGTCATCTAAGCAGTTTTCAATCCTCTTGCCATGATAATTACTCATGAGCCAAAAAATGAGTGGGGGGATATATTTGATCTGAAGTTTACAGAACCATTCATGCTTATTAGAATTGACTTTGTGAATATTCTTATAGAATCTTATATGAGGTTTTTTCTGTATGAGGTGACTGAGTCAGACAAATGGAGACTTAGAGCAATACTCTAATAGAGCTCTGGAGCCTTGACATAATCTGAAAACAGATGCAGGGTTGATCACGGAGGAGGGTCAGCCCAGCTGGCAGTTTCCAGATGCATAATAAAAGGGACAGATGGGACTCACCCGTCCATTATCCATCTGACCCTGATGGGATGCTGACAAGAATGTTAATGCATAAGTCTGTTCAGCTTCAGTGCACCCTAAATTCATACTCACTTATATGAATTCCCATCTAATAAACAAAATAAGGCATCAATAGCTAGCATTCTGCCATTAACCTTGACTGAAAGGTAAATTCTGCTGCAATCTAGCCCAGAGAACTGGCCCATGCATGTAGACAGCCAAGGGTAAATCTTGAAATCTTTCAACCTCCTTCTTAGACACTGGTGCCTCCAAGACACTGGTGCTGGTTTGGGGAATGTCAGTCTGTATTGGAACCCAAAGGTTTCATCTTACTCCAGAGTGGTTTGTTGATCCTGGATAGTTCCCAGAGTAATATGTCCAGTGAAGCATCACCAAAGCTTGTGATCTAGATGGTAAAACTGCATGCTTGTTAAGACTCATGGTATAAGAAAGCCTTAAGCCTCTCAGATAATCCTGAAATTTTACCAATGGTGTCCAGTGTCTAGCACGTAGTAAAGGCCCAATAAAACTTATTCTATAATTAAACCTCCAAGTTCTCTTGAGAATTTGTTTCAAAACCACATTTCTTGGATCATCAAATACCAGCCTCAACTCCCTAGGGGGTCACAAGATGTGTTACCTTTTCAGAATACAGTTGTTACCAGCATGGTAGATCAAGTGGCCTTAGTGCCATTGTCTCAGAATAGACAAAAGTCTAAATTATACCAAGTGAGCATATAATCAGGACACTCATCATTTATCATGTTATCTTGTACCAGGCTGACCTATCATCCTCTTTTGAGCCTTCAAATATATTCTCTTGGGTTGACTCACATCCCACTCCACAGAATCATAAATTTATGTCTCATGATACACACAGTGAGAAAGACAAACGAAAAGAAAATCTAAATATAAAAAGCATGCTTTTTTTTTTCCATTTATCTGCTTACACAATCTAGAGAAGTTCACAGATGCTCCACTGTGGGGTCAGGTCTCAGGACATCACATGTCTGGACCCAGGTAACCAGAACATAGAATGAAGCCAACCAGAACACGGAATGAGAACATGGAACAAGATCTATTCTCTGAGGTGGGACTGTCCCTGGTCGGGAGTCATTAGGAAAGTCCAACACAGAGTATTAGGCCAGTTGAATGTGTGGAAGATGGTATCAGAGTAGACATGGGTTTCAGGAAGTCAAACAAACCAGACTGCATGGGAAAATCTAATAACTTGTCACTGTTCTGGCCTCTGGACCAGGTTCTGAAGCAAATTTACATTCTTGGGAAGAGCCTAGAGGGAAGATCTGTTCCTGTTTTAATTCACTTAGGATGACGGCCTCCAGCTGCATCCATGTTGCTGTAAAGGATATGATTTCATTCTTTTTTATGCCTGCATAGTAGGACTCTGTATTTTTAACAAGATCTCAAGGCTATAGTGGGAAGCCGTTCCCTAAGATCAGGGAAAGTTACATACAACTTATAAAAAACAGAAAATTTCTAAAAATCAAAAACATCATCATTGCATGATCCATGTGTTTGCCACACCATAATGTCTGAAACAGTTAAAATTTACTGGTGCTTCATTCTATCTCTGTCCCTAACACACACACTTGTCCTTTAAAGTAAATTTCCCACTTAATCTTTTTGGCACTGATCTGTTAAATATTTGAACTCGATTGTTCAAGTGATTATTTGAAATTTGCATCTGGTATTTAAGATCTCCAACTAAATAAATACCATGCTGTTAATCAAACAAATTCATTGTGAAAAGGTAAAAACGTGCTCTGTATTAATTTCAGTAACTATTTCAGGCACTCACCAACAAATAAATACCCAGTGTAAGTTAATCATCTAATCTGAAGTTCCCAAAAGTTCACAATCAAATAAACCAAAACCCCAGCAATGATAGATTCTTGTAATTATCTTTATCACGTTAATGTCTGTGTATAATTACCCACAATATAAGATTATGTGAAAACAGTGAGCTCTGGGACTGGTTCCTGAAACAACAAGCGCTTTATCTTATAAATTAATAACAACGATTTGCACTTTATAGACCTTTTTATCCATTGGTCTCATTGCAAAGATGAATTAATTGGATTGTAATATAACTTCCTGGAACAAAAGCATCATTCTTGAGATTAAAAAATGCATTTAAGTAATTGTCATGATGAGAATCCATTTTTTATACAGTTTCTTTTAAAAATGTGTTTTTCAATTATAACTCTATCCCTTAACTGCACTAAGAAGCAAACAGAAAAATGTCTTTGGAGAAAAATTTATTTCAGAATTTTATTTTATTTATTTAATATCACTATTTTGGAGACAGGGCCTCACTCTGCCACCCAGGCTAAAGTGCAGTGGCACAACCTCAGCTAACTACAGCCTGACAGCCCAGGATCAAGCAATCCCCCTGCCTCAGTTTTACAGGTAGCTGAGATTACAGGTGTGTGCCACAAAGCCTGACTAATTTTTTTTTTTTTTTTTTTAGTAGAAGTGAGGTTTTGCCATGTTGCTCAGGCTGATCTCCAACTCCTGGGCTCAAGCAATCTACCTGCCTTGTCCTCCCAAAGTGCTGGGATTACAGGCTCACAGCCACCACGACTGGTCTATTTCAGAACTTTAAACGTATCTCTGGTGGGGAGTAGAACTATAAGCCAAGCCTCTTTGCTATAAGATCAAGGTTCAGTCCACAATACTACCCAGAAAATCAGAATGACGTAGGGAATGTTCCGGAGAACACAGAAGCCACATTTACTGCACATGCCCAGGAACTAATTTCTCTGTCCAACTAGTCTTCACTCACAATGTCCTTTCTGAGTCCATAAGGAGTTCTCTACTCAGAAACATCCTCCTCTCCTAAATCTTTCCTGCGTACTAAGAATTAGGTATCAATCTCAGTACTTGACATATTTCTTACCCTTAAAACCATGAAGATTGACTTTTATGGATATATTGAAAGCAAAAATAATGTCTATATATCAACCACGTAAGCAAGACATATGTTGCTAAACCTAAGGGATTCTTGCTAGAGCAAGGATACTATGCCCATCAGCTAAAGATAAGTCCTCACATGCTGTTCATAAGACTAGCTGGGCTTCCTAAGTATTCCCTTCTCCATGCACACCACGGCATGATTCTGTACTCAGTCCCTGACCTCACAGTCAGCCCAGGAATAATTAATTAGAAGTTAGAGGTGCCAGCAAGGGGACATATAATGCTCATCAATTTATTTGTGTGGTTTATTTTCTTTATAAAAAACAAAACAAAACAAAAAAACCTATATAAAATGAAGAGTCTCTTTAAAACGATTTGCCAAAATAGGCTAGTACTGTGTGGTTAAAAAAACAATAGTGGGTTAATGTAATAAACATTTATATCAGCGTATTTGTGGGTCAGAAATTCAGGAGCTGCTTAAGTGGTTGATTTTGGCTCAGAGATTTTTCAAGAGGCAGTGCTCAAGATGTCAGCCCAGGTTGCCATCAACTGAAGGCTTGAATGGAGCTGTAAAATGTATTTCCAAGATGACTCACTCACATGGCTGTTGGTGGCACTCTGCAGTTTCTTAACACATAGACCTCTCCATAGGTCAGCTTGAGTGTCTTCATGACATGGTAGCTTGCTTCTCCCTGGAGGAAGAACAAGGAGGAAGCCTTATATACCCTAATGTCATTACACACCTTCACCTCAACCATATTCAATTCATCAGAAGAGATCACTAAATACAACCCACAGTTAGGAAGAGAGAAATCAGAGCCCATCTTTCAAAGGGAAGATTAACATTTTATTGACATATTTTAAAAACCACCACAGGGTCATTTCCAGGCTTTTCCTATATTCTGCAAGGTCTGCATTACAAGTCAGGGCAGCTCCTAAACATGATCAATTATTTTTATTATTTTTTGTCATGATTTTTGATATATTATACTATTATTTTTTATTTCCACAGGCTTTTAGGAACAAGTGGTATTTGGTTACATAAGTAAGTACTTTAGTGGTGATTTGTGAGGCTTTGGTGCACTCATCACCTGGGCAGTATACACTGAACCCAAGAGATTATCCATTCTTTAAGCTGAATATAATGCTGATCCCATGCATGCCATTAACAGTGGCCTCCAATGAGGGAGAGAGTCAGGAAACAAGGGACAATACAAGGCACTATGGTTACTTTAAAGGCTTTATAAAGTGATCTTAAATCTGCACTGGCAATTTTAGGACAGATTGTGTAAATAAGTAATAGAGTTAAACAGTTGTACCTCTCACGGACAGTTTGACTGCCCACTAGAATCAAGTCTGAAGCGCTTCAGAGGAGATGCTAACATTGGACAATCAACCTCCAAATCCCCCACACTTGTCTGAACATGTTCAATTTTACCATCTTCTTCTCTCTGCTATGCTGAAATCAATGTATTCATGTCTTGGTGGGAGAGTGGAACAAGAGTTGCTAAACTATTCCCTGGAAGGAAAACTAACGCCAGAAGGTGTCTTCTTGTTCCTCTGAGTCCGGACACTTGAGTCAAACTCTGCTAAATATTCTATGGAGCAATGGAGGAGACATCAGCCCCCAAATGAATATTCTTCCCTGTCCTCTATTTTTGCAGCTTACTCTGCTTGAATGTTACTCCCAGTGTTCTGTATTCAGGGAGTAACGTAGGAACCTCTTTCTCACTGTTCCCCACTCTCTCCCTCTGTCTCACCCACATACTCACTCATGCATACACCACCCCAGGTAATGTATCAGATCTTTTAAAAACATAGAAACTTTTAAAACACTAGTGTCCTGTGTAGAGGTTAATGGTTATCCATAATATATCCTTGATTATGTTGAATGACACCTTAGTGAGATGTCTAGCATTCCCAGTGTATGGAAAGTATTTTTTCAAAAGTAATAATGATGTTGTTGGCAATAATAAAGTCTATATTATGTTCCAGAAGTTGTACTAGGGGCCTGATATACATTATCTCATTCATTTCTCACAACACTGAGAGGTCAATAATATTATTGTTATACCCACTTGACAAATTAAGAAACTGAGCCTTGAAATTCGGCGACTTGACTGAGGTTAGACCACAAATAATGGGGGAAGTAGGGCTTCCAACCCAGGAAATCTGAGGCCAGATTCCACATGGGTACCTAGCACTGACCTTAGCCAGAATGAATGCCCCACGTAATTACTTAGTAGAGGATGGAATGGATGAAGAAGGAAAAAAAGAGTAAGGTCTTGTTGAGCCTTTCTTTCTAAACAGTTAAAATGGCCACCAATTATAAGGCTTGATCACTCATTATTTGGACGTATATTTTTGTGTCTCAACTAGACTGGCAACTTAATGAATAAATCCTGTTTCATGGGACATCTATTCTCTCCTGGGTACATAGAAAATTCTAGATAAATTACCTCTATAATAGAAGAAAATTCATGTGACTCAGAAGTTTTAAAAGACTATATTACCTCTTCATGTTGTTCAGTAATTTATTCTTTATTTCTGAATTTCCTGATTTACCAAATCCACCTCTTAAACAGTGAGTATAAAACTAAATGAGATAATATACATATAAAAAAATGTATCACCTAGTAGGCACTCAATGTAGTTTATCATTATAAATACTATTATAGTATATGTTTCCATTAGCATTTCCCAGAGTAAAATATATATGTATGTATATATGTGTATATATATATGTGTGTGTGTGTGCTGATATATATATTTATCCTTCTACCTCTGCTATTTAAAATAACTGTCATTTATTATGTATTTAATGTCTTGCAAGTATTTTAGAAGGTGATTCTTATATATTACTAATTTTAACAATGAGACTTGAGGCTCTGAGAGGTCTGCTAATGTGTGTGTGACCTATGATCACACTGCTAAAATGTGCAAGAGCTAGAATATAAACTTAAATCTGTGTGATTCTAAAGCCAGTGCTATTTCTGCTAAAATGAAGGACGCGATCTAAACCAGGTTCTCATTTCTCTGCTCCTCCCAAAATGTGAAGTTCATATTTTCAGCACACATACATAATATTCCAGGTAGGAATTCTGCTTGTCTCTCATTCCATAGGGATGCCCTTACATGCTATCCTGAGAAAGAACATTGTTTTAACAAGAAATTCTACCTTTTTCATGAGGCTATTGATATTGCCATGCTGGCATTTCGAAGAAGACGGACTTGGAGAAGGCAGTCACCACAATCCTGTTGGACCTTAGAATTCCTCACTGATATGAGGAATCTAGGATCAAAACTAGAAAAACTTAATCTACCCTCATTTACTTGCAGTGAGAAGATAAAGCAGCCTTGCTTCTTAAAAAAGTAGTTACTGGTCCAGGATTTCTCAGGACAAGAAATCCTGGAAAGGAGTAAGTTCATTCAGGCCACAGCTACCTGTCTTCTGTGGCAGTCAACATCTTTTCTACTGTACTAAAGGGCACCTAGTATCACAACTACTGAGTAACCACTGAGAAAACAAATTCTATTAACAAAGGCCACAATGTCAGTTTCTTACAAGCTAGCCTAAGCATTATGTGTAATTAATAATCAACTCCTCCCTTTTCTTAACTAGATTAATAAAACAAGTGTGTTTTTAAAATATAACCAACCTTGGGATCTGAATAGGACAGGGCTAGGGGAAGTGTAATATTTACCAACCACACTGCTATCAGCATCTTTACATTTATGTTTATGCTACTTTTCTACAAAATGAGTGAAAAATAGACACCCTCGTTTGAATGGTGATTATATTTACATTGAGTATTCTTAATTTGTTATGGGTAGTGGGAGGTTATATGCAAGAGAAAATAAGTTATCAATAATTTTTAATCATATGGTCTTCCAAAATCTGCTCATACTCAGTAGCTTTACTTCATTTTCCTGAATCTTATTATGATAATCAAATCAGAAATATACTAATTATTAGCAGTATCAACCATAACAACTAGCAATCACTGCGTGCTTACTCAGGCCCAGACACTCACAATCTCACTGACTCATCACAGCAACTCCATGAGATAGGTATTATTACTTTTTCTATTTTACAATTGCGAAAACTGAGGCTTAGAGCTTTTAAACCACTTGCTTAAAAAGTCCTTACTCTTTTTTAAAAATTTTATTTATCATACTTTAAGTTCTGGGGTACATGTGCAGATCGTGCAGGTTTGTTACATAGGTATACACGTGTCACGGTGGTGGTTTGCTGTATCCATTGCCCTGTCATCTACATTAGGTATTTCTCCTAATGCTATCCCTCCCCAGTCCCCACCCCTGCTATTCCTCCCCTAGCCCCCCACCCTCCACGCCCAGGTGTGTGATGCTCCCCTTCCTGTGTCCATGTGTTCTTATTGTTCAACACCCACTTATGAATGAGAACATGCAGTATTTGGTTTTCTGTTTTTGTGTCGTTTTGCTGAGAATGATGGTTTCCAGTTTCATCCATGTCTCTGCAAAGGACATTAACTCATCCTGTTTTATGGCTGCATACTATTCCATGGTGTATATGTGTCACATTTTCTTTATCTAGTCTATCATTGATGGATGTTTGGGTTGGCTCCAAGTCTTTGCTATTGTGAATAGTGCCACAATAAACATACATGTTTATATATCTTTATAATAGAATGATTTATGATCCTTTGGGATATACCCAGTAATGGGATTGCTGGGTCAAATGGTATTCCTAGTTCTAGGTCCTTGAGGAATCACCACACTGTCTTCCACAATGGTTGAATGAATTTACACTCCTGCCACAGTGTAAAAGTGTTCCTGTTTCTCCACATCCTCTCCAGCATCTGTTGTCTCCTAACTTTTTAATGATTGCCATTTTAACTGGCATGAGATGGTATCTCAATGTGATTTTGACTTGCATTTCTCTAATGACCAGTGATGATGAGCTTTTTTTCATATGTTTGTTGGCTGCATAAATGTCTTCTTTTGAGATGTGTCTGTTCATATCCTCTGCCCACTTTTTGATGAGTTTTTTGATGTGTTTTCTTTCTTGCACGCTTGTTTAGGTTCTCTGTAGATTCTGGATATTAGCCTCTTGTCAGATGGATAGATTGCAAAATTTTTTTCCCATTCTGTTGGTTGTGGTTCACTTATTAATAGTTTCTTTTGCTGTGCAGAAGCTCTGGAGTTTAATTAGATCCCATTTGTCTATTTTGGTTTTTGTTGCCATTGCTTTTGGTGTTTTAGTCATGAAGTCTTTGCCCATGCCTATGTCCCGAATAGTATTGCCTAGGTTTTCTTCTAGAGTTTTTATGGTATTAGGTCTCATGTTTAAACCTTTAATCCATCTAGAGTTAATTTTTGGATAAGGTGTAAGGAAGGAATCCAGTTTCTGCTTTCTGCATATGTCTAGCCAGTTTTCCCAACATCATTTATTAAATAGGTAATCCTTTCCCCATTGCTTGTTTTTGTCAGGTTTTTCAAAGATCAGATGGTTGTAGTTGCGTGGCATTCTTTCTGAGGCCTCTGTTCTGTTTCATTGGTCTGTATCTCTGTTTTGGTACCAGTACCATCTTGTTTTGTTACCGTAGCCTTGTAATGTAGTTTGAAGTCAAGTAGAGTGATGCCTCTAGCTTTGTTTTTTGTTTGTTTGTTTGTTTTGCTTAGGGTTGTCTTGGCTATGAGGGATCAAAAAGTTTTTAGTCTTAATCAAAGGGGTGTAAATACTTAATACCAGGTATGTCAGTCATTAGTCTCTGTCCTTGACTACCACTCTACAGAGCTTCCTTATAAAGAAAGGGGAAGCCCAGAGTGGTGAAGATGGTGCATTCTAAAATATGGTCGCTTTGGTGAGAGTATTTCCTAAAAAGTGTTCCAACTCCAATTTCCATGTTCTTGGCGGCCTAGTCCAACCCAAGAACTTTCCTTGGTCTACAAGACAAGAATAAGCAACTGCAGTAAAAATTCATTTATGCCATCTATTCCATGAATACCTATTGAAGACCCAGTCTATATCCAAACTTGTAGACCATACACTGAAGGAACACTGCCTCAAGAGACAGTCTACCCATTCAGTGCACAAACTACCCATAGAAGCACATAGGTGGAAGCACATAGGTGGACACCTGGCTCAGAGTGACCCAGTGGAAGTGTCATCACAGTTGAGACCTGAGGATGATGAGGGTATTTTCCAGGCAGTGTATTCGTATGAGCTGTGGCTTCAGTATGTCATCTTCTCTCTTCCAAAATATTGAAACTGGACCTCTTTGTGGATTTTGCAAAATTAAAATAACAATTCTAATTAACTATCAGTTAAGTAAGAAGAAATGTAACATTTTGTATTAAAAGGAAATGTAACAGGACTGGAGTATTATGATGCAGGAGGTGAAGATAGATGCACAACTTTCAGTGACCTTAGCAGACCATCAGCATCTCACTGAGCCATTCTCTTTCCTGTCACTGCTGCATAAACATGTATATAAAAGCATATATAAATACACAAGTAACTGACAGTCAAACACTCAGCACTTGAGAGTATAGTAAAGAAAGAGGGTCATAGGCTGATATTCTTATGGTAAGGTGACAGAGCCCCTCAATCCTGTGATTTTTTTAGAATGTTCTTCTATTTGAGTAAGGTGTACACTTGTTGGAGAATTTTATAGCTGTCACTCAAAATGGTGTAATTTACTCATTGGTCAGCCCAAGCATTAAGTGCATTTGTTCCTCCAGTTGTTGTCAAGCACAGGGGGAGTGCTGAAGTCAGTTACTGCCCTGGCTTGAAGGCATCAGGGAAACAGAAAATTGGGTGCTTTCCTTGCAATATGAATTGGCACTCAAATTGGCCCTGGTGGGGATGGAAAATTAGGATTAATGAGAACAATGCATCTGTGTTCCTTTGCTGAAACATTAGTTCATTTCTCTTTCGATTGACACCCAAAATCATTTCTTTGCTTACAAAGGTTTTCTTATTAGAAGGGAAAAAAAGTAGCAGATTTGCCATCCTAGAGCCTGCTAAATAACAAATGCCACACTTATGTGTGTACATAGGATAATATGATAAGCTTTGTAAATGTTTCCTAGTAGGAAATATATTCCAGGCAAAAAGAAGAGCATATACAAAGAAAACATAATATGTTCTAATTTCAAGTGGTATTTTTGGATTATAAAGGTCCTGGTGAAGAATGTCAAAAATGTTTAGAGGTGTAAACAGGAGCCAGTGCACAAGTCATGGCAAGAATTTTGGATTAAGTTAGCTGGTCTAATTAGATCATGCCATTTAGAGTGTAGTGAGAAGTTTCCCAAAGAGAAGGTGCTAGCTCACTGTCTGAGAACTTGAATGAGTTGCTAGAAGATGCTTGACTTCAGATTTCCATAGGTTCTGTCTTTATTGGCATTGAGGAAGAAACCTGAAACGTGCTGAGTTACCAACTATGGTGCATAAATAGTTTATATTGACCTAATAAGATTACAAGGAAGGCATCTTCAGTGGTAGATTGCATTATCATTTCCTCTGTCCTATAAGAGGATGATACATCCTCAACCACGGCTGCGTCTCTTGCAGTATCCCTGCCCTGAAAAGAGTATACATCCTGTAAAGGAAAATTTTAAATCTCAGGACCTCTGAAACGTCTTATGCAAAAGGAAACTTAAACCTAGAGGAGGCTGAGTCATTGCAACACCCTCTTCCAAAGAAATAGCTTTACTAATGCTGTGCATCAGCAAGATTCTCATGGAAAGGTAAAAGCCTCAGGCACCTGCAAAGGGCTGCCCCCGCAGATCATTCACAAGTAAGTAAATTGCTGGCCTTGCCTCCGACAAATAAGGACATGCCAATTGTAACTTTAGTCTACAGTCTGAGTCTAGCTCCTCAAACTCCACATTGATAATGTTGATTACAAGCTTATTTTTCCAGGTGCAGCACACAGTCAAGACTCATTTCTTCAACCCACCCAGAGATGTCTGCATAAGTTGCTCTTTCTTTACTCCCTTTTTCTCTTCAGAAATTTACCTTATCTTATCTTATGGAAAACGTAGATTTACTGGGCACTAACTAAAGTCTTATAGAAATGTCACTACTCACCTTACTGTTCCTTCTCCTACATGCCTTCCTTACCCTTAAGGAAATGTACAAACACTAAACTTCCTAAAAGCCTCGTCAGAAAAAATAGCCACAGTTGTGTCCGTGGCACATGTTTTCCTTGGATGCATTCTAAAGCTGGCTTAATAAACCTCCATAATTGAGACATGCCTCAGTCACTCATTTTGGTTATCAATTTCCACTGCGTTGATGTTGGGTTTGGCTTGGGACGTGCTTTGACCAGAGAATGTGAGTAAACTTGACGTACACATCAGAGCGAAAGTATTAGGAGGCATCACTTGTTTTTGTTCTTTTTTCCTCTCCCATAAGAACTGCATGTCACAAATCGGGTCTGCTCCTAGAGCCTGTGTCCTGCCATGCAGCAGTAAGGAAATGCAGAGCAGAGCCACAGCAGCTGACTCACAGTCCCAGCACATAATGTAAGTGAGAAATACGCTATTATTCTAAGTCACCAAGACAGTGTGGTTGTTACTGCAGCAAATCTGCATAACCTATCTTCTAAGACAGCTCTTTAGATTTCATTGCCAGCCAAACAGGAAAATAACAAGCAAAACAAAACAAACAAAAACCTCTGCATGGGATAGCTATATATGCCTACGGCTGAGCTTTCATCCCGTGTGTCAGTTCCTATGATTTTCTAATGGTTGTCTGGAGGGCTATGACAAGAATGCTTGTGTAGTCATTTCCAGCCTCAACAGGGAAAATTGGCATAATCAATTATTAATGTCTGCCATGAGCATGAAATTGAGAGGTGGTGACACAGATGACGTGTTTGCTGGTCTAGAGCCAACTTCTCCCACCCTTCTAGCCTTTCAAAGAAAGAAATATTGTGTTTTCCCCTGTATCCATCATCTTTCCCTGGATCCTTCTAAAGATTCGTTCCCTCTCACAGGAGTCTCACACCTCTGGTTGCAGCAGCAGAGAGTGTGATGGCAAATAAAGCTGGCTCTTTTCCACCACTGATAATAAAGAATCAGTATAAATACTTGGTTTTTTTTTTTTTCTTT
The DNA here is from genome assembly GCF_009761245.1 of Sapajus apella. Lineage (NCBI taxonomy): Eukaryota > Metazoa > Chordata > Mammalia > Primates > Cebidae > Sapajus > Sapajus apella. The sequence goes on from NW_022436941.1 coordinate 3,827,445, forward strand.
TTGGATGACCTGTCCATGTGCTTCCCCATCTGATCATTCCTTTCCATGCTTCTGAAAGAATTGGTCAGTTTTACTGATCCTCTAACCAGTCTTACACAAAACACACACAGCTCCTCACGTGGCTGAAATGAGCATGGGTATCTTCCCCAACCCTAGCAATCCTCCTAGCTCACTCAGGGATAAGCTGGGACATAAAACTGTGGACCAGGGGCGTATTTCATGTGGTAATCAGGCACCTGGCTTATGCCTCATTCCTTCTCACGAAGATCTACCCTCCAACAACCTCTCTTACATTGCTAGAGCGCCACCTAGAGTTCACTGGAACAAATTTGGTTTCCCAGGCCTCCCCATTAGCTTGCTAGGAAGAGGGCCACATTACAAAAGAGGAGGACAGAATAAGGAAGACAGAAGAGCAGCAATTTTTGCTGTACACTTCTATGTGCTAGGGTGCTATTCTAGGAGAATAAATGCTTCACTTATCCATATAAGGTAATTATTATCCCCATTTTACAGATGACAGTAGCTTGCTCAACAAATGGAGCCAAGATTCAAAACCAGGACTTCCTGACATCAATGTGGATGTTTCTTCTATTATTCACACTTCCAACTCAATTTCATTCAGCACTCCTAGATTTCAGGACCTTCTATAACTCCCCCATAGAATATGTCAACCTCAGTGAAGAAAGTTTGTCTGCATAAAACCTAAATGCGTTTACCTAGACATTTCTTTTCCATGTCTTTTTCTCCTGTGCCAGATATGTACTAAGTATCTGTTGAATAAGTAAATGACTAAATGAATGAAATGGTTTTTTTCTTGACTCTTTGAAACGCTTTTCAAAATTCACATTCCCAGAATAGCTACACCCACACCTGACTACTCTGTTACTCTATATTCCCACCTTGTGAAGGGTCTCCTGTTATGTTCCCACTATCCTAAAAATAAGCCTCATATTACCACAATCCATGCATTTCTAAGAATGAAGTGCTTGATTCAAAGTTAAAATTATTTAGGACATTTCCCATGCAAATGAAAGCCTATACAAAACCACTTTCCTTCAATAAAGAAGTCACATAATTGTCTGAATCATCATTTATTTATCTGCTTTATTGAGCTTGATTTCCCAATACTGGTGGTTTACATTAATTAATGTGTGGGTATCTATCTGTATCTATCTATCTATCTATCTATCTATCTATCATCCATCTATCTAAATGTCTATCTATCTAAATATCTATCTATTTATCTAAACACCCACACATTAATGTTAATTTTTCAGTGATCTACAGTTAAACATCTGAAGTATTTTTTTCTGGGACTATGTGCACTGTCTCTGTAAGTGTGAGCTCTACGAGGGCAAGTACTAATTTTAAAATTGTGTTATAATCTTCTAATTCCCACTGTAATTTCTTCAACTATCTCATTAAATGTTTATGACTGACCAATGATTCCTCCTCTTTTCTAGCTATTCTCTATCAATTTCTTTGAAAGAAATACTAATGAACAATTAAATGTTAAAAAGGGGCAAAAGAATGAAGAGTGGATTTTCCCAGAAGGTAATTATGAAGTACCTACCATGTTCTGGGAATCACATGGGGAGATGGGAGGACATAGTCTCTGGCCTCGAGGCTATTGTCTGGTGGGATAAACAGACAATTACAGCACAGTATTCTGGGTCAGCAGAGGCCCAAAGATATCTCACACTTTGAAGAAAGGCAAAAATGACTGACTGCTGAGGTCTCTAATTACTGAGATTCCTCCTGAAGTAATGGTAAATGCTATAATGCAATTATAATAAATATAATGCAATTACAATAAATGTCTGTTGAATCAAATTAAATCAAATTGATGCCTTGCTATCCAGAAGCTCAAATGTAAACCATGAAAAATGGAAATGCCATTATTTAAAAAACAATTCAAGGCTTCCTAGTAAGTTATCCATAGGGATATTTCAGAAGATTTTTAACCCATTAGAGTCCTTAAGAAATTCTATAAGTCCTTAAGAAATTCTCACCTCTGATAAAATAGGCTTTAAAGCAACAAAGATCAAAAGAGGCAAAGAAGGACATTACATAATGGTAAAAGGATCAATGCAACAAGAAAAGCTAATGATCCTAAATATATACACACCCTATTCAGGAACAACAGATACATAAGACTTATAAAGAGACTTAGACTCCCACACAATAACAGTGGGAGACTTCAACATCAGTATTAGATAGATCAACGAGGCAGAGAATTAACAAGGATATCCAGGACTTGAACTTAGATCTGGAACAAGTAAACTTAATAAACATTTATAGAACTCTCCACTTTAAATATACAAAATATACACTCCTATCAGTACCACATCACACCTACTCACAGGTTTAAATGAAATATTAGTTGGCTGCTTGTTTGTTATTTTCTTCCCTCATTTTTTTTTCCTGTTTCCATTATTAAGCAGAAAAGAGGTTTTCAATACGCATTTTTTGACTGCACTGTAGCCCGGGCAATAAAGCAACACTTTCGTTCTCTCTCCCTCTTCCTCTTCCTCTTTTTTCCTCTCCTTCATTCTTTTTTCCTTCCCCGCTTCCCTCTTTTTCCACCTCTTTCTTCCACTCCTTTACCCACCACCTTTCCTCTCCCCACATTCTCATCTCCCCATAAAAAAAAAAAAAAAAAGAAATTCTGTAAGCTTGTGCCCTACTCAAGTGGCCTTCTCATCTGATGAATGAATCCTTATAGAAGCTTCTTTAGAATATTCTCAGACATCTGAGGTAAAGACCTGGCAAAACTAGAATGATTTTTCTGCCACTGAATAACTTAAGGTTGATAACAGCAACTCAATGTGATTGATAGCAGCCACAATTCGTGCTAAATCATTTCATATAAAAGTACGGCCCCCAGCAAAGCGTATCTTTGAATGCTATTTTCTCACAACTAGGTATATCTTCTGCCTCTTTTCTTCCTGCTAAATAAGTTATTTGACAACAAGATTGTGTCTTTCTTGTTGATAATGGGATGAATGAGTGAGTATATGGTAATCGAATGCATGAAAATGAATTTATTAGATGGTTCCTGAGATAGGTCTGAGGTTTTGTGACATTTATAAATTTGTACATCTCACTGGCACTCTACACATTGAGCAAATGTTTTTTTTTTTTTTTTTTAATTTTCACTTTCTGCTTTATTGCTTTCTCTTTATCATCAGACAAGGAAAGCATGTTTTTATAGACATATTAGAAAATAAAAATAAGCAGCCAGGCGCGGTGGCTCATGCCTCTAATCCCAGCACTTTGGGAGGCTGAGGTGAGTGAATCACGAAGTCAGGAGATCGAGACCATCCTGGCCAACATGGTGAAACTCTGTCTCTACTAAAAATACAAAAATTAGCTGGGCATGGTGGCACGTGCCTACATTCCCAGCTACTTGGGAGGCTGAGGCAGGAGAATCGTTTGAACCCAGGAGGCAGAGGTGCAGCGAGCCAAGATTGCACCACTGCACTCCAGCCTGGTGACAGAGAAAGACTCCATCTCAAAAAGAAAAAGAAAAGAAAAATAAGCAACATTTTAAAAACCAAAGATTTCACCACCTAGCATTAACGAGTATTAACATTTTGTTTCTGTCTTCTCCTAGGTTTTTCTATGCAAATATACTTTTTAAACAAAAATATTTTTCTGATATATACAATATTTTGTAACTCATGTGTTTATAAATAGCAAATCAACATATTTTATGTCATAAGTATGCATGTACTCCCTTATCTTCAGTAGTTACAACATAATCCATTGTGTATATCTCAACATTTGTTGCACCTAACATTATCAGGCAGTGGGGTTGTTTCCACATTTTTAGTATTTTAAACAACATTGTAGTAAATGTCTTTCTACATACAACTTCTTATATTTATTTGAGGTTTTCTTTAAAAATCAGTAGAATTGCTGGGCCAAAGGGAAAATCCCATTTGAAAAGCTCCTGGTGCTTATGCCTGAATGTCACATTATAACTGCTTTATACAACCACTGTGCCTATCCTACGTGTTATCGTTTTATAAGCTTAGATGACATATAAAAAATTAACATGTTTATTTCCCACATTTAGTGCACATTATAGTGATTTTGTAAACCTTGTTTATGTGTATAAAAGCAGAATATGTAATGGTTAAGAAGCAGGTTTCTCAAGCCAGATTACTTGATCTCCTTTGCTGGCTCAGCTACTCATTAGTTCTATGACTCAAACAAGTTAAACAGCTTTCTTGTGCTTCAGTGTCCTCATCTGGAATATGATATAATTAAAGTATCTATCTATTAGTGTTGTTCTTAGAATTAAGTGATTTGACCCATAAAGGGGACACAGAACAGTACCTGGCACAGGTAAGCATTCAGTAAATGCTACATGTTCTCTTGTTTCTAGGAACATAACTAAATTAATTTTTCAGCTTTTCTTGCAATTAGAAACATCTATGAATCTAGACTGTGAGATGAATTGATGTGTGTCATTTACTGGCCTGGCTCATAAATACCTTCAAGACACGATTCTCATTCATTTCCTTGTCAACCAGCAGAAAAGAGATCACCCAAAGGACCTAGAGCAGGTGGAATCACAAGATAGAAGAGAGCCCTACCCCCACCAACCACATGCAACTAACATTCACCAGTGAGAAATAAATGTATATTGCATTGCATTTTAGATATTTTGTTGTTCTTGTCATAGCAGTGAGCTTTTCCTGACCAGTAGAGTTGCCTATTGTTATTCCTTTATCACATACTGTTTTTTAAAAAGAGAATTTTATTTCAAAATATTAAGAATGGAGAGGTAAAAAAAAGTTCAGGACTTGAAATCCACTGTAGACAATCTACAGCTTGATAACATATGAGTCCCTGGGTCATTTGTCTATCTAGAATGTATATTATCCCACATCTTTATTTCTTTATGTTCCCCATTCTGGCTCTAGGCTACAGAGGTTAATCTCAATACAGCTAAATGTATTTATTCAACTTACAGACACAGATTCCTCATATTCCCTCTTACACTGACCAGTGAATATCAGAACATCATTTTCTTATATTACTAAATCACTTAGGTCATAAATACCAAAGTACCAACTGAGAAAATCCAGGAGGAAACATTCTTTGGGAAAAAAAGAACTGCTCAAAAGAAATGCTATTGCATTAAAAAAAAAAAAAAAGTTCTCCATAATGATTTTGCAGTTCTGCAATGTCTACAGGAAAGTCATACCAAACAGGAATATATTTCCCAAGTTTTCCCCTTGAGGATCCTAGACATGAAAGAAAAAATGCTCAGTTTGAAGCATTGTTCATTTTGCAAAAAATGTTATTTGCTACCAAAGGAAGGGAAAAGAAGGATACCAAAAATAAAGATTTTATGTGTGTGTGTGTGAATATATATGTGTGTGTGTGTGTGTGTGTGTGTGTGTGTGTGTGTGTGTGTGATTTTATGAGCTTTCAGGCAAAAATTTATTCAAATATAAACCATGAAACACTTTCCACATGGTTTATTTTCTAAGGTTAGAACTTCCAACTGAAACTAGCTGGAATATTTTTCAGAGTGTTTTGAGTCTCCAGGGACCATGAGACATTAAATAACACTATCGAATGTGTCTTTCTAAATATAGAATTAAACGGCTCTCCCCTTACATTTGCATCATGCTCCACAATGAGTTTTCTGTGTTGGAAGTTATTATCAGTATGAACTGACAGGAGGGGACACTGTAATTCAGAGATTAAAGGGTCTGTCCAAGGTTACCTGGATAGTGCCACAAGGCGATCCAAGTAATCATCCACTAAGTGATCTGCAAACTTCAGTTTTCACATATGAATTTTCTGAAAATGTTCAAAGTGACAGCTACAATCAAGTTAATCAATGTAACAGTTATAGATGTGTCTATGAGAGAAAAAAGTAACCAATAGGATGCATTTGGCCTAATCCCAGCTCACATCATGAAAAAGAACAACTAAATTATCTGTGGGCAGTAGGTTAAACCCTATTTCGGTAATTACCGTGCAAATGCCAGAAATGCAAAGTGTTTATCATTGCCCTCCCTAAAAGCATACCTGTTTCAGGAAAGAGTAAATAAAACACATGTCTAGACTAATAAAGTGATTTGAAACTTTTAGTGATATGATTTAACCACCATATGTATTCCTGAGAAACAATATAACTATATAATAAATATTTATATACATATTTAAATACCATTTGCCATTTATTTTCATTATTCTATTTGAAGTATAATTTTTTAGAAAGAGAAGAGTGGCTAAGAGACCTTTTTGTAAAATCACACAAATATAACAAAATTGTAAATAATCGTGCATTTAACAGAAAATTATACTTTCTTGAAAATGTATTAAGAACAGTCCAAAGAAAATACAAAGTAGAAATTCAAAGTAAGAACTAAAAGACATTTCAACTTGTTTCACTGTGGAATTTTTATGGTCAATTGAACAAACACAGCAACAAAACAACAAAAGAGATAGAAACGCTTTTCTGTTCTACATCAGTTTGGCAAATGTGCTTAGAATATTCTCTTTATTAGTAAGCATGCCAGTAGAAAACAGAATTCAGCCCAGAAGACTCAAATAAAGACACTTTAATAAAAGTGCTATTTACGAAAGTATGGTCAGTGTTAACAGAATGAAAAGGGAATGGTAAAACTAGGTAAATCTTTGTTTTCCATTAAAAAAAAAAAAAAAAGAGCACAAACACCCAAACAGTAAAGTCCATTATAGGTATTACACTTAGCCTTTCAATTTTGTTTTGATGTTTTGGCAGGTAAAGAAGGCTATGAAAGCTACATTTGGTTACATCATCTTTCTCAGTGTTATCACCAACATCATCTTCCTCATCATTATCCTCATAAAACAAATTCCCAATCATTGAGTGCCAAGGGCCTGGCATAGGCTTAACTGTTAAGAAAATCAGTCTCAAGTTAGTAGTGGGAAATGGAGGGAGAAAAAAGAGGAACCATGAGTCCAGAGCAGGTGAAGGACCTAAGAGGCAATAAAGAAGAATTAATGGCCCAGTGCACCAAAGCAGTGATAGCCAGAAAAATCAAAAGGAGAGAGTGAGGCCAAGAAACTCTCTAGAAGGAGGATCCATGGGCTGTAATGAACAATTGTGATTGCAGAGGTAAGGGTGAAAACAAGGAGACAAATGGATTCTGAGATTCCAATCCTAGATACCCAGAGAAATAATGAGTACATTAGTAGCTAAAAAAAGAGAAGATGTTACAAAGTAAGTTGGAAATGGAAGTGAGAAACAAATAGAGCATTTCTGATCTTCCTGAGAATAAGAACAGTGGCTTCGTCAGACAGGCTTGGATTTAAATCTTAATTCAGCCCCTTACTAGTTGCGGGAAATTAGGCAAGTCTCAAGAGTCTTCATTTCTTTTTCTGAAAAACTGTCCTAATTTTAGTACCTTCTTCAAGAGTTTGGTTTTGGTTTTTAATAGATTCCTTTTCTTTAGAGCAGTTATAGGTTTACAGAAAAATGAAGCAGAAATTACAGGCACTTCTCTTAGACACTCTTACCCACCTTCTTCTACCACCAATTTCTTCTATTATTAACATCTTACACAAATATGGTACATTTGTCTTAATTGATGAGCCAATACTGATACATTATTATTAATGAAAGTCCATAGTTTACACTAGGGTTCACTCTTTATTTTGTACATTCTATGGATTTGGACAAATATATGCCATGTATCTACCATTATAGAAAACAGTCATACAGAATATTTTCATTGACCTAAAATTTTCTATGTTCCACTTACTCATACTTTTTCCTCTGCCCTCTTCAACCCTTGGTGACCATATTTTTTTACTATCTCTATTTTTCCTTTTTCAGAATATCATATACAGGTATTGATCGACTTCCGACCTATGCAACTTACGACCATTCGACTTTACGACCACAATCGCTAGCCATGACTACTCCACGTCTGGCAGCGCAAACGTTGCCCAGCTGGGCGTATGAGAGTGCAGACCAGCTTCTGGCAGCACTACCATCTCCGCGTGCATCATTTCAACTGTTATCCCAGACTCGGTACAGCAATTTGTGTTTTGTGTCTTGGATATTTTTCATCAAACCCCTCCCAATAAACTTCTTATACATTTCGAAGCAATGGACCCAAACATCGAACGATTTGCAAGGATTGAACAGATGGCGCACGATGTGTTTCTTCCGTATCGTGAAATTTATGAAGAAAAAAAGAAACATACAATTCAGACAAACTTATCATGTTTATGAAAAAACCAACTCCGGTAGCCCCAACTGCTGCCTCAGATGACGACATCAACGATCCGCACCCAAGCACCAGTGGCCAAAAAAATGTTTCGTACTTGTTTATATATTTTGATATGTTTTGCAATTGGGAAAATGTTTCCTATGGTATTTTTTACACCTGTATTTTGTATTTTTGTATGCACCTGTATTTTGTAATTTTGTGTTTTGCAAATATTAAACCAGTTGTACTGGTAATGCAGTGTTTTACTTAAACCTGAGGAATGTAAAAATAAGAAACAAAATGGTGTAGAGATGATACAAATGGCATAAAATGAACAAAGAAAATTATGATATATAACAATAATGAAAGAAAATTATGATAAAATATGACTTAAAGATTTTTATAACATCATTTCACAGTACTGTACATATAGCCTACTCAGCTTAGGACCAAATCGTGTTACGACCAGTCTGTCGGAACCAATCGTGGTTGTAAGTCGAGCACTAGCTGTAGTTGAAATCACGTAGTATATGTAGCATTTTAAAATTTGCTTATTTCAGTTAGTAATATATGATCAAGGTTTACAGAATTGCTTGAATGTCTTTCCAAAAGAAATATTCAACAAATGTTAACCATCATTACTATTATCAGCATTATTATTTTATAAATGCGCCATTTCCCTAGGGTATCAAAGAGAAGATCACACATTTCTCTAGAATCATGAAGGTCTTTGCTAGTTCCCTCTGTCATATTTCCTTCCTCAGCACTTTTTACTTCCAACTTCTTCTTCTTATTTTTGAGATGGAGTCAGTCTCACTCTGTTGCCCAGGCTGGGGTACAGTGGAACAATCTCAGCTCACTGCAACATTTGCCTCCCCAGTCTGAAACAATTCTTCTCCCTCAGCCTCCTGAGTAGCTGGGACTACAGGTGCTAGCCACAACCCTGGCTAATTTTTCTATTTTTAGTAGAGACGGGGTTTCACTATGTTGGCCAGGCTAGTCTTGAACTCCTGACCTCAAGTAATCCACCTGCCTTGGCCTACCAAAGTGCTGGGATTACAGGCCTGAGCCACCACGCCTGGCCCCAACTTTTTCGTAACATGCATTTCACTTGTCGTATACTTGCCCAATTCTCTACTTCCTCCAAAACTGACAGCTTTTTGAGGACATAGACCACTTCTACTCCCTGTCTGCTATTCTATTCCAAGCATTCAGCACAGTGCCTGGCAGGTGTCAGGTGCTCCTTGAACATCTACAAAGTGATGCATGTTTGACATGGTGGCCTGAATTGAAGGTACAAAAAGATGCAGTCTTGGGGGAATGAACAGGAGGGAAAGGCTGTTATGAGACCATATTCCCATGAGTGGAATAATGGTGAGGACTCAGTACAGTTCCACAGCACACAGACACAGGAACTCAAGTGCTTTCTATAGGGAGTCTCTTCATTTAGATTATTCCCTAATCTCAACTCATAGTAAGTAAAATTTCTACATAGCAGGGAAGGTCTTAAATGAATTTAGATAATATATTTAAATATGTTACTCAAATATGTAAAATTTAATATTCAACCATTAACTTTGGGAATTGCTGTTACTTGCTGAAGTCCAATTCAGATCAGAGTTAATTTCACTCTAATTTTCTTTTACGTGGAAAATAAATTTTGCCTATCAACAGTTCTACCCAGAATAAAATCAGCACTGCAGTTTATGAGTCTTCCTCAGGATTTACTCCACATAAAATAAAATAGAATTGTTATTTTTAAAATTTATATTTCTTCTCTGACTCATTTTCAAAGTATTCAAAGCATCTCTTTTTGTTCTCGCACATTTTTCTCTTTATTTTTATTTTAAACTAATGGTAATGATACTTCATTGACGTCACTATAGCAAAAAGATTAAGGGAAAGTTTTCTTTTAACTAAAATGTTTCTTTAACCCACTACAAAATTCTTAAATCTAGATACTATGTCCTGTAATTAAAAAAACTTTCCAATATGATGTATTTCTATAGATTTAGATTCAATGCCAAGAAGCTACAGTTTAAATGTAACAGTGTCCAACAGTAAAAACTCATAAATCCTCAGAGACTAATTTTAAATACATTTGTATTTCAGCAAGAAATAAAATTAAATGAAATTATCCTCCTATTCCTTCTATCTGTTACCCTCACTTCTACCCAAAGTAAGGCAGACACAGAAAGAGAAAGTGAGTAGGTAGAAAAGAGAGAAAGAGAGAGAGGGCGCATTAATATAAAAAAAAATTACCCTCGGTTTTGCTGTGAGGACTTTGATGTGGTTTTTCTGGCTAGGCCTGCTCCTCTGATGTCCAAAGCAGTTACAATTCCATTCCCTAGGGTGCCTGCAGTTAACTGAAGAGTGAGAAAAAGAATGAATGACAAGGTCAGCGGCCCCGATTAAGATCCTTCTCAGCTGCCCTGAAGGACTAAGGATGACTGCAGAGGGCAGGAAAAATCCTTCTGTTGATTCAAAAGAAATGGAAGTTCAGTAGATTCAAGAAACTCTTAAATGTAATAGCTAACAGCACAGGCTTTGGAATGAGGCCACTTATTAGCTGTGTGGACTTAGGTAGTTCATGCAATCTCTCTGAGCCTCATTCTCTTCAGCTGTAAAATACAGCTGATGATTCTGCCTCTCATGGGACTGTGCATGTCAATATAAAAAGCACCATGGTACATAACACATTTTTGTTTTTTCAATCAAACTGCCTTCAGCTAATCTTCGAAGAATCCTCTGGAAAGAGAACAGGGGAGGTCAGGGAACTCCCAAATTGTCTTAAATTGGGACACAATGAAACAGATCAACTGTAGTTATGAGAAACTTGAACTGGGAAAGGAGATTTTACTTAGAATACACAAAATTGAGGTGAAGAAATTCGACTAACAGCTATAAATCTGGTAAATGGATTAATGAAATTCTGTTTTATCCTAATTAATGTCACATATTTTTCTGAGAAAATCAGAGACAATAACCCCTACCGCCAAAAAAGATGAAATAGAGTATGGCTTCTGACAGCCTTGACTTCAGAAGTGTAGGGTTAGGGGAAAGTTTTAAAATCACATTCACCATTTTGTTCATCTGATATATTTTTATTAAGTACTGGGAATATAATAGTGAATCAAAAAGACATGGTCTTTGCTTTAAGGCTCTTATACTCAAATGGGGGAAAAGAGTGATAAATATATAGTCATACAAATCAAAAAAATGTAAAGATATTGTAACCACTCTAAGATAAAAGTGTGGTGCATTAATAGGTATTCTAGTTTAAATTGACAAAGCCTCTCTGGGGAAAGGCAATTTCCCTCCTTCCTTCCTTTCTTCCTTCCTTCCTTCCTTCCTTCCTTCCTTCCTTCCTTCCTTCCTT
>NW_022436941.1:3839151-3919693 GCF_009761245.1 Sapajus apella
TCCTTCCTTCCTTCCTTCCTTCCTTCCTTCCTTCCTTCTCTCCCTCCCTCCCTCCCTCCCTCCTTCCTTCCTTCCCTCCCTCCCTCCTTCTTTCCTTCCTTCCTTCCCTCCCTCCCTCTCTCTTTCTCTTTCCCTCCCTCCCTCCCTCCCTCCCTCCCTCTCTCCCTCCTTCCTTCCCTCCCTCCCTCCTTCCTTCCTTCCTTAGCATGGGCTCTCCCAAGGCTAATCTTGTGATAACAGCTTCTGCATGAATAGTTTATTTAGGAGCAGGTATGAGAGACAGGGAAAGAGAAATAGAGCCAGTACAAGGTTACATTATCAAATGTACCACTACTCCCAGAGACTGAAACTGCCTTTGCAAAAATGATAACTGAGAAAATTATGACAGTGAAAAAGATCAAACCGAAAAACTCTATCTTGCTTCTAACCTTTAATCTGTCCTTGCTCATTCCTGGGCGTAGCCCAAACTAACCTAGGGAAGAAATTTAATGTATGGTTTGACTCTGAAACAAAATTGATAATACCCTTTTCCTGAAAAAACCTCTTCTTGCCTGGGAACCAGTCTGCCTTTGCAGGACTAACAAATCAGCTACTAGAAATTGTGGTTTAGGGGTTATGCAGCTTCTGGCTGCAAGAGTCTGAACCTATCAAATTGCTCCTGTGGATAACATCACTATTGTAAAACGTCAGATCAGTGCTTGAGATATTTTGCAGACCCTTCATTGGATTAATCAGCTGACACCATCCAGATTGGTAATCTGACTCAATCAGTTCTGTGATCTCACCCAGGAACAAAAAACAGCAAGAAAACTTCACTGTCACCCCCTCTGACTCCATCTCCAACATGACCAATCATCACTCCTCGATTCTCGAGCCCCTACCCACCAAATTATCTTTAAAAACGCGATCCCCAAATGCTGGAGACTCATTTGAGTAATACTAAAACTCCTGTCTCCCACATAGCCAGCTCTGCGTGAATTATTATTTCTCCATTACAATTTCTCTGTCTTGACAAATTGGCTCTGTCTAGGCAGCAGGCAAGGTGAACCCACTACAATGGGCAGTTGTAAGACAAGTGGCCGCTTAGGCCACAGTGCCAGCTGAGAAGTCTTATGAAACGCCTGTTTGCACCATCTTCGGAAAGAAGAACAGAGAAAGCATGTGTGTATGGTCTTCTGTCCTACATTGCTCAAAGGGTGCTCTGTGTATGCTAACTTCCCCAAATCCTGGGTTGTACATGCATGAGTGGCTAGTATGGAATGCCAATCAGGCATACCCAGGTCTGCAGCAGAGAAGTCCCTGGGCAAAGCAAGAAGTATAGCGAATGGTTTCCAGTCAAGATACTGCCATTTGCACACACAAAGCTGTCCCCTAAACAGAAGCGGGAGTTAGAAGAAAGGCCAAGAAAATCTGACATGGACCACACAAGTGTTCTGATGTACTTCCTGTCTCTGAGACAGCCTACATTCTAGTTCAGATTAGTCACTCAGTCAGTTTTTTACCATGTCTATTATACTGGCCTCAGCTAACCTGAGGCCAAAACTTGCTAGTGGTTCCTTGTTATCTACCTAAAAAAAAGGCCCAACTCTTCGATAAGTAGTCAAGGAATATCAACATTTAGAAGGTAGCTAGATTCACAGGCATCCAAAAGAAAATCACGACTCATATGCCTTGTGAAATATTTAAACGTATCCAACAGTAGGGAAATCGTTTGATAGATGGTAATAAAATACAAAATAGCTATTAATAATAATTCAACAAAATCATAAATGTAGAACTGCTCAGGATGTAATGGTAAGTACAAATGCAAAATTTCTATATTTTCATTCCTCTATTCCCCCCCCCTTTTCTTATTCTTTGTATATGTGTTGGGGAAAGAGGCCCCTGATAGAATAAAGAGACAAAGACGCTCATGTTGTTCTCTTTGCTTAGATGTAGTTTCTCAAATTTTATACTACAGATTGGTTTTATTTTGTAATTAAAAACACTTAAAATCATAATTATAAAAATGTAAAATGTATTTCCATAGAATGAGAAGGCAGCTCTGAGTTCATATGAGATGCAAATCTGGGAGTCAGAAATATCACCGCTCTAAGTTTATTCTTGGCCATTCTTTGTAAAATCATATAAGTTTGTCTGCGCTCCGGCATTGTCTCCTTATCTTAATGCCTAGGGAGCCAAACCCACTGAAGCAATAATCAGATGCCAACAACTAAATTTCAGATGGAAATGTCTCAGGGACCACAGTAAAAATGTTCAGTGCCAGACTATTATTTGAGGCTATCACGTGTTTCACTTACATAAGCTCAATAAATACTACGCTGATGTTTGTTGAGATTTGGAAGCTTTTTTCTTCCTATTGCTGTCAGCATATTTCCTGCACATTAATAAGCATCACCACATTTTACATGAAATATAATATGACCCTTTTTTAAACAAATTACAAAGCCACAAATTAGCTACTTGCTGAAGAATAGAGAAACATAGAATTCACCTGTCTTTGCCTTTGCACCAAGCGCAAAAGAGACGAAGCTCATTGTTTAACATGCCCCTTCCAGTACAGAACTTCTTGTTAGTGAATAACTATTTGCTGTCATTTTTTTTCTATGCTTCTGCAAATTCTAAACCTTTTCATTCCATCCATTACTATTAGTTGATAAGATTGATTGGTAGTATTTGGGCAGTCTGAGCCTTACACTCAATTTTGAATATTTTGAATATATAATACTGTTCTATAATTACCTTCTAAAATCCTCAGAGGATTGGACAATGGACTGGTACATTCCCATAGTCTATTTTCCCTTTTAACAATGAAAGTCAAAATTCTCATTTTTTTCTTTCTAGAATTTTGTCGATTTCAAATAGAATTACACTTTTTCTCCTCTACATAAATCTAGAAATATTGCAATGGTTGCCAGGAGAAATAAATTACAGTGTTAAGCTGCAAATCTGTAGGTTTAAAGGTTCACCTTCCTTCAACATTATTTTAAAGAGAAAATACTATATTTCAGCCAGCAGAGAAGACAGGTTCTTGGTTTTATTCTCTAGTATTAAGCTCAGTTCTCTGTTTTGTAATGCCTAAAGGAATATTATGATTCTTTCCAGAAAAGAGACATAATTTTAAATCCTTGTGCTTTGGCTGAATGAACAGTGAAGTGATTGAACCTGGTGGAAGGAGGGGCAATAGGGGAGTGGGAAGGTGCCATTCCTTGTCAGTATAGTTTCTATGCCTTTCTTTCTTTCTCTTTCTTTCTTTCTTTCTTTTCTTTCTTTCTTTCTTTTCTCTTTCTTTCTTCTTTCTTTCTTTCCTTCCTTCCTTCCTTCCTTCCTTTCTTTTCTTTCCTTCTTTCTTCTTTCTCTCCCTCCCTCCCTCCCTCCTTTCAATTCATAACCAATTGCAATCTGCATACAATTTAGATGAAGACATTTAAGTAAAAATCCAAAACCTAAACTTTCTTTATAGATGTAGAATTTTTCTTTCTTTTTTTTTTTTTTTTGCTTTAAAAGGACTTTTTAATCACCCAATTATTCAATCAACAAACATTTATTTATTTATTTTTATTTGTTTTTTCTTCCATTTATTTATTTTATTGTATTTTAGGTTTTGGGGTACATGTGAAGAACATGCAAGATTGTTGCATAGGTACACACGTGGCTGTGTGATTTGCTGCCTTCCTTCCCATCACCTGCATCTGGCATCTATCCCCTTGCTATCTCTCCCCAACTCCCCACCCCCCACTATCCCTCTCCTATTTCCCCCCAACAGACACCAGTGTGTAATGCTCCCCTCCCTGTGTCCATGTGCTCTCATTGTTCAACACCTGCCTATGAGTGAGAACATGCGGTGTTTGATCTTCTGCTCTTCTGTCATTTTGCTGAGAATGATGGTTTCCAGGTTCATCCATGTCCCTACAAAGGACACAAACTCATCGCTTTTGATGGCTGCATAATATTTCATGGTGTATATGTGCCACAACATGCAATTTGGGAAGGCAATATTATTGGGTAAGGTTTTATGTTGTTTCAGGAGAGAAATCACTACTCTTTAGAAGTACAATGACCAATGTTAAAACACATTCTCCAGTACACACAAACAACCCTCATCAGTATGAACTATGTGGGTGCAAGCATCAGGTTTGCAATATGCATTATTTTGCTCAAAGGAGCTCCACCTAATATATATATGACTTGATGAGTATTTTATAGTCAGCAATACATTAAACATATTTGTAAGGAGCTTATTCTGTGCCAATGGTTGCCAGAATTCAGAATTTCCAACTTCATTCACAATGCAAGTGTTTGAACCAAGCCAACAGCATCAAAGGGAATCGGTGTTAGTATAAAACATGGCTAAAAAGAAGCTACAGACTGACCAACTTGCAATCTAATCATTGATATGAAGTTAAGAATATTTACGAAAAAGAACTTTTAAGTTGTAGATCATGGATTGTAGGCTTGATCTGAGGGTACCAAGAGACTTAGATAGTGTAGATAAGAAGTGGCAAGAGATAATGGTTCATGAGTGGAATAAAGATGTTCAGATTTTTGAGATGGAATACAAACGCTATGCAGCAATTAGGTAATGACATTGGGATATTTTTCATGAAACACTGTTAAGTTTTAAAGTGGGATATAACATAGTAGGTGGAGCAAGATCTTGGTAAACCCAAACAAAAATAAAACAAACAAACAAATGTTAATGGTGATCACTTTTGGGAGGTCAGGTTACGGGTACAGTAATAATAGTTCACCTTTACATCTGCAGTGTCTGGGAGAGCAGAGAAAACAACATTTAGTAGGTACTTACTTTCATTTTCCATCCAGTTTCTGCAATGACACACAATGCCTTTGCAATCAGACAAAAAGAAAGTTATTTTAAAACATATTTGCTTTTGAAATGAGATAATTACAAGGAATGATAAAGAAGAGATGACATAACGATCCACAGCTGCTAGATAACTTCCCCCAGTCAGATGTACCTCTAGATAAAGGATAAAGTATAAGGGAGAAATCAAGAAAATTTTCTTGATCCACCCAGTAGTTTATCTTGAAGACATTATAGGCAAGTCTCCTTCAGATCAGCAGCAGAGAGCAATGGAAGGCATACTCCAGGCTGTGATTATATGGATAATACTATCAGTGAGCATAGCAAATTATTATTTTCAATTATTTACAATTATTTTCCTAATTGTAACCTTAAGCCAGAAAGTCAATTATTTTGCATTTACAGAATACTCAATAGCATCATAGCTGACCCTACTGCTCAAGCAAACTTTTTAAGTGGGCAATGAGCCCAAATTGCTGTTCGAATATTCCACCGGACTTTTGCCCTCTGTAGCTGTGCTCCATGGGTTGAAAACTCTCAGGGGTCTTGATCTCAGTTTTGTAATGATTTATAACTAAAGTAATTTTCAGGAGCTATAAATATTCTAGAAGAAGAGGCTAGCCTGGTGGTCTTCATCATCCCAGCCAGGATAGTAGGCTATTCACCTCAACTGTTGATGGGTAGTCAAGCACAGCTATAACATCTCTATGTGGGATCAATAAATACTCCTCATAGTCTTTTGTAGATTATTTGAGCCCTGGACAACTTTGCTAGAATAGCTGGGCCTCTTTTCTGCATTTTCTGTCTCTAGGCCCTAGTTTTGGTTATGGACATTGCACCTTGTTTGACGCCCATAGTTTTCATTGACAGCCTTGCCTCTTCCTCAACTTGCCTCATTGAGTGACACTTTAACCTCTAAGACAACCAACCTTTAGCCTGTGAGTCCTGCCTGGACAGTCTAGCCAAGCTCTCAGCTGATTATTGACCTCTCATCTCTCAGGGGTTCATGTCTGAATAATTTCCTATACTTTGTCTCTTGTCTAAACTTTTCTGGTATTTGACCCAAACCCTGAAGCACCTTCCTTTTCTCTGTAGTTAACTCTCAGCTAACCAATTAACTATGCAGACAATAAGAAATAGTGCTCTGTTTTTTTTGGAGTGATCCACACCACCAGAATCAGAAATGCCTAGAGGCTTGTTACTCAAAATCTGGCCAGAAACGTTGACATCACCTGGGAGCTTGTTACATATGCTGACTCTCAGGTTCCACTCTAGTCTACCTGAATTAACATCTCTAGAGGTGATGGATGGGAATCTCAGTTTTAATAAGCCTTCCTGTTGATCCTTATGTTAAAGTTCAAGAAACACTGTCTATTATGCTTGCTAAAAATGTAGATTCTCTGGCCCTGTCTTAAACAAAAAATCTGCATAAATAACAAGTATTGCAGGTAATGCCTTCCCATATCTGATTTAGATTTGGGTTCAAATGCCAGCTGTGCCTCAAGCCATTTGTGCAATCTTGGACAAAGCTATTTAATTTCTCTGTGCTTTGATTTTTCTCATTTTTCAAATTAAAAATTTTTCATCATAGGTTTATTGAGAGGATTAAATTAGATAATGCCTGTAAAGTGCTTAACATAATTCCTAGTACAAAGGAAGCACTAATAAATGTTTGTCTTTGTATTATGTTAATGTTTATCAACTGTAATGTGTTAATGTGCTAGCCTTTTTCTATATACAGGAAACATATGTGCATTTTAGTGACAGTTTCTGATGACAATACCTTAGATCAAAGAAATAACCCAAGGGGGAGGGAGGATTTGAGAGTTATTTATTGTTTAAAAGGTACAGAGCTTCAGTTTAGGAAGATGTAAAAGTTCTTAAAGTGTATAGTGATGATGGTTGTACAATATATGAACATACTTAATATACCTAAAAATGATAAAGAGATACATTTTATGTACATTTTACCTCAATAAAAATAAATAAATACATGCACCAAAAAGAATGGTTAAAATGGTAAATTTTATGTTAGGTAAATTTTACTATATTCTAAAAAACATTTATTAAGGAATAACTCTTAGGACCGTCACTGAAGAAAGCATGTTAAGATTGATAAAAACTATTAGATGCAACAGAAAGAGAGAAAAATGATTGATATTGTCGAAGCTTCGTGTTGCACTAAATTTCTTCTGGATTTGAAGAAAAATAGAAAGTTGGCAACTAAGTTAGTATTTCCTGTGCAATACAGGGCCAAATCTCATTTTCTGACTGCAATATTAGCAAAGAAATTGTAGGCTTCCCAGAGAGACGATAAACTAAAAGCAAACCTTTAGGGTATTCTATTGAGGTGGAACCTGTGGTTGACTATTCACTTAAGAGGCGCTACCACAGAGTGGGAGGAGCTCTCATGGAGTACTTATGCTGGGCAAGACCCATTATGACATTATCTTATATGATTTTCATAGTCCTTTTTTAAGGGACTATCAGACCTATTTTATAGATGAAACAATCTGAGAAAGACTAGGTAATATTCCTAGAGGCCATACAGATAGCAATCTTAAAAAGCAAAGTCAGGCTTTGGGAGGCGATCCATCTGACATCCATACTTTTTCTCCTTTGCATTCATCAGGGCTTCCCAATATGGAAACACAAAACTCTCATAAGAATCCCTGCAACTCATGGCCTCAGGATGCAATCTGTCAGCCATCTCTGCTGTGCCTCTGTCAGACTCTAAGTCTCCCTTTCTGCATCTCCTTGTAGAAGCCATTCAACAAACTGGGTAGCTAAACTCTTAGAGAGGTAGGCATATGTCCCCAACTAGGCCAGTTTGGTCTTCCATCATGTGGACACAGTTATTCCTCCAGAGACAGTCATGAACCAAAGCCAAGCCAACTAAAGTGGTAAAGTGTAGTTTCTAAGAGAGTGAGATCTAAACAAACAAACAACAACAAAAAAAAACAAACAAAAAAACCCTCAACCTGCCTTTGAATGAAAATGTTGTTGCTTTTATTTAGTGTTGGTATGATCTTAGACAGGGTAATGTCTCTGAGCCTCAATTTCCTAAAAAAGAAAACAAAAAGATAAAAATAGTAGCTATCTCATAGGATTATTGTAAGGATTCACACAGACACACACACACACACACACACACACACAATGACAAGAAAGCAATGTCACCTTATTCCTCAGTTGAGAACTTGTGCATGAGGTGAATTAAATCTTTTGCTGTTCTGTTGTGTATGCCCATGTATGACCACAAAAGTTCAGTAAAGTTTCAAATACAAAATTCATGAATAATGAGGATTGACTATGTTTATATATACATATCATTTTATTTCTATTATGACATGCGTATTATGTAAATATCCATGTTAAATATATAGAGACAGATTGCTCAACAATTGCCTTGCACACATTGTATATTCCATAAATGTTAACCTCTGTTTTTTGAATCATTATTCATTATTACCACTCTGAGGGATTTAAAAAAACAAAACAGGCCAGGCTCAGTGGCTCATGTCTGAATCCCAGCACTTTGGGAGGCTGAGGCAGGCAAACCACCTGAGTTCGGGAGTTCAAGACCAGCCTGAACAACACAAAGGAAACCCCGTCTCCACTAAAAATACAAAATTAGGACTCATTGTGGGTGCCTGCAATCCTACCTACTCGGGAGGCTGAGGCAGGAGAATCACTTGAACCCAGGAGGTAGAGGTTGCAGTGAGCTGAGATTGCATCATTGCACTACAACCTGGGCAACAAGAGTGAAACTCTTGTCTCAAAAAAAAAGAAAAAAAAAAAAAAACTAAAGCTGCCAGTGGTAATTAAAAAAACTACAAGTATGTGAGCCCCAATCTGTTGGCAGCCAGATCTCCTGCCTCATGGAAAAGCTGATTTGAGAGAATAATACCAAGGTCAGAGAGAAGATAGAAGAACAATGAACAGAAAGTGGTGACTCTAAAGGCACACATACATGTACCTGTTTAATTCTGAGGGCAAAGCAAGAAAACTGAGAGAAACCCTAAAGGTCATGGGAGCCTTACACTGAGTTTGAAGAAGTGACAATATGAACCTGGGGAAGATTGAGGAGAGCTAAACAAAACGATGTTGTGATACAGATTTGCAAAGCCTACTGAGGAATAAGGGTAGAGGAGAATTTTTAAAAACCCACAGGTGTTTTGAACCTTACATATAATCAAGGACTATTTATCTATGACTGAGAGATGAGCAAGAGAAATGAGAAAGATTTGCACTGATTCTCAGGTGCACAGGTCTTGTTGAAGTCTGATGGGCAAATTTGAGAAATGAGACTTTCCTCCTAGGTAGTCACAACACAAACTATGAATTAAAAAAAAGAATGACCCCACCCACAATTAATTTGATGCCTCTAAAAAGCTGAATTTAACTAGAACAACAGCAAATCTCAGAGCCAGCTCACCTATAGACTACAACTAAATTGCTCCAATACACCATGCCACCCCTCACACATTAACGGTTTGATAAAAGCAGAGCAATGCCATTTTCTGAGTATAAATACTATTTACTTTAGTCTCGGCTATTCTTTTATATGTAATATTTGGCATTCAATTAAAAATTATGAAACATTCAAAGATGCAAGAGAATGTGACCTATTGTTAAGGGAGGAAATAGTTAATAAAGACAGACATAAAGATGACTCAGATGTTAGAATTATGAGACTTTCAAATAATTATGATAAATACATTAGCAAATCCAGTGGAAAAAATACATAGAAAGGATAAACAGGTGAGAAATCTCACCAAAGAAATAAAAAATATAGTAAAAAAGTACCAAGTGGAAATACTGAAAATATTTTTTAAATGATACCAGAGGGGAAAAGATTATAGAACTGGAATACAGGTGAAAGGAAATTACTGGCTCGGTGCAGTTGCTCACACTTGTAATCTCAATGCTTTGGGAGGCAGAGGTGGGGGAATTGCTTGAACCTAGGAGTTTGAGCCAGCCTGAGCAATGTAGTGATACCACATCTCTATTAAAAAAAAAAAAAAAGAAATTGGCAAGGCATGGTGGTGTGAACATATAGTCCCAGCTACTTCAGAGGCCAAGGTGGAAGGATTGCTTGAGCCCGGAAAATTGAAGCCATAATTGCACCACTGCACTCCAGCCGGGGTGACAGAACAATACTCTGTCTCAAAATATGTATATACATATATATAATTAAAACTTAAAGAATAGAACACCCAAGATGTGAGAAAAAAATCGAAGTGTAAAATATACATAAAACTGGAATCCCAGAATATATTAAAAAAAGAGAGAGGAAAAAGGAAACAGAGATAATGGGGAAAAGGAAATAGAGATAATGGCCAACAATTTTCTACAATTGGTAAGAGATATTATATTAGATTTTTGGTGCTGCTATTGAAATTTATGACAAACATAGTGGCTAAAACAACATAATTTATCTGATAATCATGGAGGTCAAGGCAAAACAGGTCTCACTGGGCTAAAATCAAGGTGTCACCAAGGTAGTGTTATTTTCATCAGCACATAAAAGAGAATTTATTTTCTTGCCTTGTCAGTTTCTAGATTATGTTCCCATTCTTCGGCCTATTTCCTTCTTCCATCTTTAAACCAGCAATGACTGAACCTCTCTCACACCTTATCACAATAACACTGACTCTTCTGCTACCCTGTTAAACATTTAGTTTTATTAACATATTATAATTATTTTAAAATCTTTGTTATTTAACATCTTTGTCATCTGAGTCAATTTCTGTCTGTTTCACATCTGAGTCATTTCTATGTCTGTTTCTATTTATTATTTTCTGTTGTGATTACACTGGGTTCACCCAGTTGATCCAGAATCATCTTATTTTAAAGTCTGCTAATTAATAACCTTAATTTTATCTGCAACCTTAGTTGCCCTTTGCCGTATAATCTAACATATATACAAATTCCAGAAATCAGGGCATAGAGATCTCTTTGCGGGAGGGGACAATATTCTGCCTGACACAGATGTGTGTTCATAAATTCACAAATCTCAGCAAATCCCAAACAGGAAAAACACAAAGAAAACCATATCTAAGCAGATAATTATACAAACACTGGAATACTAAAATTTTTAAAAACTCTTTAAAGCAGCCAGAAAGGGAAAAATACCTTACGTGTATGGAAAAAAGAAGAATGGCAGCATACTTTTAATCAGTAAAGTCGTACAGGCTAAAAGACAATGTAAACGTATATTTAGAGTGCTGAAAGAAAAACAGTCAAACTGGAATTGAATTTTATATTCAATAAAAATATCATTCAAAAATAAAGATAACCGTTTTTTTTTTTTTTGAAAAAGCAACTTAAGATAACTTTGATAGGCTTGCACTACATAAAGTGTTTTTAAAACCTTTCTTATGCTGAAGGAAAATAATCACATAGAAAACTAGTAGTGCAGAAAGAAATAAAAAATTCTATAGAGCGTGAATATTTCAATAAACATAAATGTATTTTATAAATTATTCTTAATGTACAATATAACTTTTAAGCCTATTTAAAAGGCTATTGATGCTTTAAGGAGAAATAGTTTAACAGTGTAGCGTATAGTTTAGAGTGTGTGTAAAATTTAACTATTTAACAAAAAGATCACATGAATCAGCAGGGCAGTTATTAGATAATACATTTTAACATTATTATATTGATCGTAAAGAAGTAGAATATTTTATGAAAGTAGAAGAGAAATTAAATATGCTTATTGTAATTTTTAGAGTTACTACTAAAAACGATTAACAGAAGAGGGTATAATTAAAAAGTCAAAAGATAAAAATGAATATTTTAAAATAATTTATGCAAAAAGCAGGCATAAAAAACAGAAAAACAAAAAGTAGGTAGGACTTATAGAATCCACATACAAATAACGTCATGAAAGTAATAAAGACTCAAATTATAAGTCAGAGATTTCCAGACAATATAAAACCACAAGGCACAGCTCAAGACGCTCATAAGAATGTACAAGAATGCAGAATGTTTGAGAGTAAAAGAAGATAACTGGTATACCATACAAACATTAAGCATAAGAAAACTGGTATGGTTTTATTAAATTAGAAGTAGACTTCAAGATGAAGTTTATTATCAGAGATAAAGAAAGGGCATTTCAGTAATGATAAATGGGTCGATTAGACAAGAATACAAACCAATCTCAAGTGCATATAATATGGTTCTGATCCACGTTCCCACCCAAATCTCATGTCAAATTGTAATCCTCAATGTTGGAGGTGGGGCCTGGTGGGAGGTGACTGGATCACAGTGGGGGATTTCTCATACATGGCTTAGCATCATTCTCTTGGTACTGTTGTCATGACAGTGAGTTCTCATGAGACCTGTTGTTTAAAAGTATGCAGCACAACCCCTCTTACTCTTTCTCTATTTCCTGCTCCTGCCATGTAAAGCACATTTTCATTCTTTGCCTTCCACCACAATTAGAAGCTTCCTGAAGCCTCCTCAGAAACAGATGTTAGTATGCTTTCTGTAGAGCCTACAGAACCGTGAGCCAATTAAACAGTTTTTCTTTGTAAATTACCCAATCTCACGTGTTTCTTTATAGCAATGTGAGAACACACCAGCACAGAAAATTGGCACAGGGATGTGGGGCATTGCTATAAAGATACCTGAAAATGTGAAAGCAACTTTGGAACTAGGTAACAGGCAGAGGTTTGAAGATTTTGGTGGGTTCAGAAGAAGAAAGGAAGATGAGGGAAATTTTGGAACATCTTAGAGACTGGCTAAATGGTTGTGCCCAAAATGCTGATCATGATATGGACAGTTAAGTCCAGGCAGATGAGGTCTCACATTGAAATGAGAAACTTATTAGGAACAAGAGCAAAGTTCACTTTTGTTATGCCTTAGCAAAGAACTTGGTTGCATTGCGCCCCTACCCAAGTGATAAGTGGAGCTTTGACTTCAAAGGTCATAATTTAGGGTATCTGCAAAAAACATTTCTAAGCAGTAAAGCATTCAAGATTTCACCTGGCTGCTTTGAACAATGTTTGCTCATATGCAAAAGCAAAGAAAATACCTGAAGTTGAAACTTATATTTAAAAGGAATGGAAACTATAAAACACTGGATAATTTGCAGCCTGGCTGTGTGGTAGAAAGGGCCATTTTCAGGGGAGGAATTCAAGCAGGCTGTAGAAATTTGCATAAGTAAAAAGGAGGCAAGAGCTAAGAGCCCAGAAAATGGAGAAAAGACTTTGAAGACATTTCAGGGACCTCTGGGCAGCCCCTCCTACCACCAGCCCAGAGCACTAAGAGGATTGAATGGTTTTTTAGACCAGGCCCAGGGCCCTGCCACCCTTTGCAGTCTCAGAACATTCCTCCTGGCATCTCAGTCACTCCAGCTCCAGTCAAGGCTCAAAGGGGTCCAGGTGCCTCTCAGGTCACTGCTTCAGAAAGTGCAAGACATAAGCCTTGGCAGTTTCTCCATGTTATTAAGCTTGTGGGTGCACAGAATATAAGAGATGAGGCTTGGGAGCCTCCACCTAGATTTTAGAGTATGTAAAAAAATCCTGGGTGCCTAGGCAGAAGCCTGCTGCAGGAGCAGAGCCCTCATGGAGAACCTCTACTAGGGCTGTGAAGAGGGGAAATGTGGTGTTGGAGCCTCCACACACAGTCCCCACTGGGGCACTGCCTAGTGGACCTATGAAAAGAGGGCATGGTCCTGCAGACCACAAAATGGTAGATTCACTGACAGTTTGCACCCTTGTGCCTGGTAAAGCCACAGACACTTTAGATTAGCCATTAAAATTCACAATGGGGACTGAATCCTACAAAGACACAGGGGTGGAGCTGCACAAGGCTTTGGGAACCCACTCCTTGTACCAGCATTCCCCGATGTGGGACATGGTATCAAAGGAGATTATTTTGGCCCTCAGATTTAATGACTGCCCTGCATTCAGTTAAGTCTAAGTCAGCTTCCAACTTGCATGCAGCCTATAGCCCCTTTCATTTGGCCATTTTTTTTCACTTTTGTAATGTGAGTATTTACCCAGTGCCTGCTCCTCCATTGTATCTTGGGAGTAACTAACTTGATTTTGCTTTGACAGTTTTATAGGCAGAAGGGAGTAGCCTTGTCTCAGATGAGACTCTGGATTTTGGACTTTTGAGTTAATGCTGGAATTAGTTAGGAATTTGGAAGATTATGGGGAAGGCATGATTGCATTTTGTAACATGAGAAAAACATGAGATTTGGAAGGGGCAAAGAGTAGAATGATATGGTTTGGATATGTGTCACTACCCAAATCTCATGTTGAATTTTAATTCCCAATGTTGGATGTGAGGTCTGGTGGGAAACAATTGAATCATGGGAGGGATTTCTCATGATTGGTTTTAGCACTGTGTCCTTAGAACTGTTCTTATGATAGTGAATTCTTGTGAGATCTGGTTGTTAAAACTGTGTAACACCTCCCCTCTCACTCTCCTTCTTGCTCCTATTCCTGCTCCTGCTCTTACCATGTAAGATGCTTGCTACTCCTTTGTCTTCCACCATGATTAGAAGTTTCCTGACACCTTCCCAGAAGCAGATGCTGCTTTGCCTTTTGTACAGCCTGGAGAAGCATGAGCCAATTAAAGCTCTTTTCTTTATAAACAACCCAGTCTCAGGGATTTCTTTAAAGCAATGTGAGAAAGGATCAATACAGCATATTCACCCAGTAAAAAAGGCACATATACACCATGGAATACTATGCAGCCATAAAAAATGATGAGTTTGTGTCCTTTGTAGGGACATGGATGAAACTCGAAATCATCATTCTCAGCAAACTGACACAAGAACAGAAAATCAAACACTGCATGTTCTCACTCATAGGTGGGTGTTGAACAATGAGAACACGTGGACACAGAAAGGAGAGCATCACACACTGGGGTCTGTTGTGGAGGGGGCTACAGAGGGATAGTGGGAGGGAGGGTGGGGGAGGGATAACATGGGGAGAAATGTCAGGTATAGGTGATGGCGGGAATGGTGGCAATAAACCACCTTGCCATGAATGTACCTATGCCACAATCTTTCATGATATGTACATGTACCCCAGAATCTAAAGTAAAATGAAGAAAAAAAAAAGGCTTCCAAACATATGGAGCAGAAATCAAGAAAACTAAAGAGACAGAGAAAAAAGAAAATCTACAAAGTTGAAGACTTCAACTCCTTTCACAGGGACATAATAAATGGGAAAATGAGTGAATACATCAGAACACTTAAACAGCACTGTCATTCAACTTATATAATTAAAATATATAGAATAAGAAACAATAACAGGCAAATATAAATTTTCAGATACATGTGGAACATTTTTTGTTTTGTTTTGAGTATTCTCTAATAAAATTTTTATGATTAATGTTTGTGGATACATAGTAGGTGTGTGTATTTATTAGCTACATGAGATGTTTTTATACAGGAATGCAATGTGTAATAATCACATCAGAGAATTGGGAAAGAAAAAATGGTGGATAGAAGGCAGGACTAATTTGCAGTTCCCACTTGGATGGACAAAGCAGGGTGTGGAACTCACATCATGGACTTTTGCTCAAAGAACTACTGCAGGAACATACCAGGAAAGCCAAGAGAATCTAAGGACTCTTTGAAGGAGGTGGGTTGCTGCTGCAGGCTCATGGACAGCTGAGGAACTGTGAGTCAGCTTGCTTCTCAGCTGGGTGACTTATAGCCTGGGGCAAGTTCTCAGCCCTACTCCACTGCTTGGAAATAAATTCAATGCTGTTGTGGGGGCATGGTGGGAGTGAGATTGGTTTTTCGGGCTATGGGCTGCATAGGGCCTGGGTGAGGCCTGTGGCTACCAGCTTTCTCCTGCTTCCCTGGTGACCTGTATGAAGCAGCAGAGGCAGCCATAATCCCCCTGGGAACATAACATAATTGGCCCGTGAACCACACTCTCATCCCCTACAGCAGCTGCTGCAGGTAGCGAAAGACCATCAGGTAGGGGCAGGATTAAGCTCAGACACACCTAATCCTGCCCCTACCTGATGGTCTTTCTCTACCCATCCTGGTAGCCAAAGACAAAAGACATAATCTCTTGGGAGCTCTATGCCTTACCCACAGCCTGACCCAAGGGCAAGCTTGTATCCTCCCTATACTACTGCAGCTAATGTGCTCTTGAAACAGACACCTTCTGGCTGGAAGCCAACCAACACAAAACCAGAGCACAACAAAAATACAACCAAGGACCCTCACAGAGTCCACTTCATTCTCCTGCTACTTCCACTGAAGGAAGTGCTGGTATCCATGGCTTAGAGACCTGAAGACAGATCACGTCACAGGACTCTCTGCAGTCACATCACAGGACACTCCCCAGTATGAGCCCAGAGCCTAGTAGCTCTGCTAGGTAGCTGCATCCAGAGGAAAAATAACAATCACTGAATTCAGTTGTCAGGAAGCCCCATCCTTAGGGGAAGAGGAAGAGAACCAAATTAAGGGAGTACCCCGTGGGACAAAAGAATCTGAACAGATGCCCTTGAGCCCTAGAACTTCCCTGTGACATAGTCTACCCAAATGAGAAGGAACCAGACTAAACAATTCTGGTACTATGATAAGGGTTTTTAACATCACCAGAAGATCACACTAACTCACCAGCAATGGATCCAAACCAAAATGAAATCTCTGAATTGCCAGAAAAAGAATTCAGAAGGTTGATTACTAAGCTAATGGAGGAAGCATTATAGACTTTTAAAATATATTTTATAAAAAATAAACAAATTTAGTTTTCAAAATAAATTTTAAAAATATGATAAGAATGTGAATGGAAAAATCTCCAGTGAAGTAGATAGCATAGATAAAAGAAAATAATCATGACATCCTGAATGAAGGACACACTTAGAGAAATGCAAAATGCACTGGAAAGTCTCAGCAATAGAATCAAACAAGTTGAAGAAAGACCTCCAGAGGTCAAAGACAAGGCTTTGGAATTAACCCAATCCAATAAAGACAGATAAATAAAAAGAATTTAAGAAAATGAAAAAGCCTCTAAGAAATTTGGGATTATGGTAAATTAACAAATCTAAGAATAACTGGTGTTCCAGAAAAAGAAGAGAAATATACGTTTGGAAAACATACTTGAGGGAATAATTGAGGAAAACTTCCCCAGACTTTCTAGAGAACTAGACATCCAAATAGAAGAAGCTCAAAGAACAGTTGGGAAATTCATCACAAAAACATCATCACCTCAGCACGTAGTCATGAGGTTATCTAAAGACAAGATGAAGAAAAAAATCTTTAAGAGCTGTGAGGCAAAAGCATCAGGTAACCTATAAAAAAAAAAAAACAACCTATCAGTTTAATAGTAGATTTCTCAGCAGAAACCCTACAAGCTAGAAGGGATTGAGGTTTTATCTTTTGCCTCCTTAAACAAAATAACCATTAGCCAGGAATTTAGTGTTCACTGAAACTAAGCTTTATAAATGAAGGAAAGATACAGCCTTTTCCAGACAGACAAATGCTGAGAGAATTTACAACCATGATGCCAACATTACAAGAACTGCTAAAAGAAGCTTAAATCTTGAAACAAATCCCAAATTACATCAAAATAAAATATCTTTAAAGCATATATCTCACAGGACCTACGAAACAATAACACAATGAAAAAAAAAAAAAACTAAGTAATCAGGCAATAAATAACAAATAGAATAGTATCTCACATCTCAATACTAACATTGAATATAAATGGCATGAATCCTCACTTAAAAGATACAGAATGGCATAATGGATAAAAACCACCAACCAGGTATCCGCTGTCTTCAAGAGACTCACCTGACATATAGGGACTCACATAAACTTAAGGGTAAGGAGTGGAAAAAGATATTACATGCTAATAGAGACTAAAACAGAGCAGGAATAGCTACTTTTATATCAGAGAAAAACAACTTTAAAGCAATAGCAGTTTAAAAAGACAAAGAGGGACATTATGTAATAAAAAAGACTCATACAACAGGAAAATATCACAATCCTAAATATATATACATTTAACACTGAATCTCCCAAATTTATAAAACAATTATTACCAGACCTAAGAAATGAGATATATAGCAACACAATTATCAGTGGGGAACTTAAATACTCCATCAACAGAACTAGATACAGCATCAATACAGAAAGTCAACATGGTATAAGAGAAATTTAATACCATATACTAGAACAAATGGACTTAATAGATATTTACAGAACATTCTACCCAACAATTGTGTAATACACATTATTTTCATCAGCACATGGTACAGGCTCCAAGATAGACCATATGATAGGTCATGAAACAAGTCTCAACAAATTTAAGAAAATTGAAATTATATCAAATACTCTCTCGACTACAATGGAATAAAATTGGAAATCATCTCTAAAAGGAACCTTCAAAACCATGCAAATGCGTGGAAATTAAATAATCTGCTCCTGAATAATCACTGGGTCAACAATGAAATCAAGATGGAAATTTAACAATTCTTGGAACTTAATAACAATGACACAATCTATCAAAACCTCTTGGATACAGCAAAAGTGATGCTAAGAGGAAAGTTCATAGCATCAAATGCCTACATCAAAAAGTCTGAAAGAGCACAAATAGACAATCTAAGGTCACACCTCAGAGAACTAGAAAAACAAGAACACACCAAACCCAAACCCTGCAAAAGAAAAGAAATAACAAAGATCAGAGGAAAACTAAACAAAATTAAAACAAAAAAATTACAGAGCATAGCTAAATTAAATTGAAACAAAAAAACACAAAAGATAAATGAAACAAAAAGCTGGTTATTTGAAAAGATAAACAAAATTTATAGAACATTAGCAAAATTAACCAAGAAAAGAAGAAAGAGGATCCAAAGAAGCTCAATTAGAAACATAACGAGAGATATTACCATCAAGACCACAGAGATACAAAAGATTATTCAAGATTATTCAAGATTCAAGACTACTATGAACACCTTTACATGCATAAACTAGAAAACCTACAGCAGATTGATCAATTCCTGGAAATATACAACCCACCTAGATTAAACCTGGAAGAAACATAGACTCTGAACAGACCAACAACAAGCAGCAAGATAGAAAAGGTAATTAAAAAGGTACAACAACAAAAGTCTGGTAGTATGGGATGGAGACTTTTTTTTTTTTTTAATTTCTGGAGCAGCAAACAATCTACCTTAGAACTGTACTACATTCATTTACTAGTTTGACTTATTGAGAACACACACTCTTCACCTCCGGGCACAGAAACAAAACTGCGATAATTAAATTTGAATATACTGAGAAGATTAACATTTCAATACTTAAGTGAAAGATAAGATGGAAGTCATGGGACTTGATCAGGCAAGGAAGCCAGCCTCCAAGATTGGTAAAAATTAAACTGAAGGTAAATCCAGCAAATATTACTATACGGTAAGGACTGTGATAACTCATCAGGCTGCAAAAATTAAGCAGAATCATCTTGGTCTTGGAGTACTCTATCTTGTAAGGAACACAAATAAAAGATTGTAAAATGGTGTGATGCATACAAACACTTATTAACATAGGTGTTTGTCTAACATACAGAACTGCAGAAGTAAATTGGGTGGTGGTAAATATCATGGGTTCTAGACAGATTGGTGAGATTCAAATTCCCATAATACTCTATAAAACAGTGGGGCCTTGGATATGTAACTTCAGTTTGGAAGCCTTAGTTTCCCATCTATCAAAAGGGTTATTGAGAAAATTAGTTTTAATTATATATATATATATATATACACACACACACACACACACACACATACACATACATATATGTTTTAGTTAATAGTTCAAATGTGCTTACTATACATTAATAATGTTAGTAATCTATAATTTTAGATCATAGATGATAGAAATTTTTCTAATAAAATCTTATATTTCATCATAATATAGACGTATATTTTAATATTCCATGAATTTTTCCCTTACTCTTTATGGGCTAAGAATCTGTGAAGACCTCACAAACAAGAAGCTTCTCAGTAGGGATCTGAGCCTGGAGGAACCAGCACCTCCTGGAGAGTTTGAGCAGGCCCACCTTGCATGGGTACAGAGTGCATGGAACAAATACAGAGTAGCAGCAGGTGGGGCCAGAGAGGCAAACCAAAATTAGCTCATCAGATAGCAGAGGATCTTGTTCGCCGTGCTGGAAAATGTGGACATTATCCTACACTAACCTAAAGGGCAAGGGAAACCACTGAAAGATTTAAAGCAGAGTTTGGGCTCATAATTTTTTTTTTAGAAAAAGTCACTCTGGTAGGGAATGGACTGAAAAAGCACTAGCAAGGACTCTCTGGAATTATTTTCCTAGGGGTTCTACCATAATAAGTGGCCAATATTACCAAGAGAGAGATCTTGGTCTTTCAGATGTTCCTCTCTGGCTGGACTAGAAGCAAATACTTTTCTGTATTCTGTTCTTCAGGTCTCAAGCACTCCCAACCCTCCAGATCTCCACCCTCTACCCCATGCCCTCAAATACTTAAGGAAAATCCAATGTAACCAAATGGTGGATTCAGAGCCAGAGGTTGAAAAGAAGAAAAGAAGCCCCATAGATGATGATTATAGGAATGCAGGGTCAAGGTACCCCAGGGAAGAAGGAAAAAAAATGAAGGACCCAGAGAGGAGGTTTGGGTGTGATCCATAAATCACTCAAAGAAAAAGAGATGTAAATGCTTTTCAGCATCCTCTGGATACATGTGTGTGACTGACAGTCTGAAAAACAAAGCCTATGTTTTTATCCTTACAAATATCAGGGAGCTAACAAGTTATTGATTATGAACACCAAGATTTAATGTCATTGTCACCAGTACTCTGAAGAAAAATAGGATTCTTACTTTGGGAACGAATATGGGACCCATTATGGTACCTATTGTGTCCTGGGAAATTCAGGGAAAGCTTCCTCCAGAAGGTGGCAGTAAAACAAGTCCTGTGATCTGAAATAATCAGGCAAAGAACATGGGGTAAGAGGCCATGGGCATAGGCAATGGCATGGACAAAGGCACTGAGGTAGGAAGGAGTTTGGTGATTTCAAGGAGTTAGAAGAATACTGCAATGACTGGAGCAAAGAGGGACAGAGGTGCGTGATGAATTTGGGCCTGGCAGGATTGGAGCTACAGGCTTTCAATAAATGTGTAACACTCTAAATGATCCAAGAAGTATAAGCATTTGGGTATTTTATAAGATTATCAAATTCAAATGAATCATTTCCTATATTTGACCACCTTCCATGGAAAATTATACTTAGTACACTTAGTACATCAGATAAAGTACAATTATTGTTTTGCTACTCTGACTATTAAGGGCTATAGTTATGACAATAGAATGGTATATGATCCCTTCTTTTTCATAGCTCTGTTTCTAAGCTGACATTGTATTTG
This sequence comes from Sapajus apella, assembly GCF_009761245.1. Lineage (NCBI taxonomy): Eukaryota > Metazoa > Chordata > Mammalia > Primates > Cebidae > Sapajus > Sapajus apella. Next base: position 3,860,354 of record NW_022436941.1, read on the forward strand.
CATTGCTAAAGACTTTATACTAGGTAGGGAGATTAACAAGCAGTACAGCAGAAATATGAGAGTCATTACTGCTGATTAAATGATAATTTTCTAGAGTGACATTATGCATTAGAAAAGAAAATAATGAGCTCACTTGAATTTATGGACCCCGCGGCAGCTGGGAGAAGTTTTCTCATTTGCTCATCAACAGCTTCCACACCAAATATTCAAAAGGATTATATAGATATTTGGGATAGATATAGACTTAGAGGTTAAAAAGTGGGCACCTTGGCAGGGAGGCTTACAACATTGTAATCAGCCTGCTGGAAGTAATAAATAACATTAGTAAAGACAATAAAAGATATTTGCATATATATATTCTAGTCTATCCATTACTTTAAGTCAGGAAGAGACAAAAACAGATAGAAACTGGTGGATGGAATGCAGTGAGGAGGAAGCCATAGTTTGACACATGGAAAGCAATGGAAATCAGAGTCAAAGAAAGGCCAGTTTGACGTAGAGAATGCCAGTCACTTATCCAATACCTTAGTTTGCTAGAGCTGACATAACAAACTACCACAGACTGGGTAGCTTAAACAACAGAAATTTATTTTCCCACAGTTCTGGAAGCCAGAAGTCTGAGATCAAGGTGTCAGCAGGATGGATTTCTTCTGAGAATTCTCACTTTGGCTTACAGATGGCCAGCTTTTCACTATGTCCTCACTCTGTGTATGTTTCATCTATGTCCTAAACTTCTTATAAGGGCACCAGTGATATTGGATTAGGGCTCACCACATAACTTCATTTTACCTTAATCTCCTCTTTAAAGGCCCTATCTCCAAATAGTCATTTTCTGAGGCACTGGGGCTTAGGATTTCAAAATATGAATTTTGGGGGACATAATTCAACAAAAACACTCAACAAATATTAATTGAGCACTTACTTTGTTCGGGGCATTGTGCAAGGCACTGCAGATAAAGGAAGACATGACCCTGTCCTCATGGACCACAGTAGATGGGGGGAAGACAGGCATCCGATAGGGGATCGTATACAAATACATTATTTGATAATTAATCACACCCTTGCAACATGCTGCAAAGAAGTGTGTGAAATAGGGGAGGGTCCTGGAGGCATGCCTGGAAGAAGGAAGCTTTAAGCCACAGCTGGAAGAAGGTGTAGCCATGAGCTGGAGGAAGAAGACAGGTGACCCAAGAATAAGAAAATAGCATGTTTGCTGGGGCAAGCAGAAGAGATTGCTGTGTGTTGGCAGGGTTTAGTGAAGCCAGCAGGACTAAGAGAAGACAATAGATTTGTGCAATGAGTCTGGAGCCATAAGCAGATGTCAGACCATTTGGAGAAAACTGAAGTTTGATTGCTGGGGTGATGTGTAGCATGTGCAGATTGGCATCCACTAATGTGAGTCCTCTTTATGGGTGCATTGGGAGGTAAATGAGAAGACAGTTGTCTAATAATTTTGAGAGGCTATTTAGTCCAATGGTTAAGAACTAGACCTCTGGCCCAGACTTTATGGATTAGTTAATCCTGGCTCTGCCACTTACCAGTATTGTGACTTTTGGTGAGTTACTTAATCTCCCTGTGTATCATCCTCCTCAGCTCCGCATTTAGCCTAATCACAGTATATACTTCATAAGTGGAGTTGAATGAGTGGATGTACATAAAGTACACATGTGGATGTACGTAACTAGCAGTTTCTGACACAAAGCAGCATTCAGGACATAAAAATCTTTATCATTAGCAGAAAAAAAAAGATAAAATCTGCATAGCATATGAAGAAGTTGCTTAAAGGTAAGATAAAGGTAGAAAGCAGAACTGTCTCTTAATGATCATTTCAGCAAGCATTTATTGATTAATTCATCTTTCACTCTCCAATAACATATCTGATTATGATGAAATTTTCCTTTAAAAGACCTTTTAAGAAATTGATGGAAGCACATTAATGACACATGTGCATTGGTTCTAAGTGCTGCTGTGGTCTTGGAGATTAAATATCTTCCACCTACACCTTTCCACTAAAATATTTAATCTAAGTTGCCTTTCTCTCTTTTTAGCAGTTTAAAATTTCTCTTTTCTACCTAGCCTGCTGTTTCACATGGTCACAGTGTACATATTTAACAAAGGAAAGACTATGATAGAAAGCAATTGCCTCCAAATGAAAGAACGGGTCTAGAGGAAACTCATTCAAATATTGGTACTCTCTAAAATCACTAGAGCCAACAAGATTGCTGTGTAAAATGCTATTCCTAAGGTTGATAGTGTAACCTCTTCCCCCTCTGCCAGAAAATAAGTTATCAAAATCCCAACTTTAAGAAAAAAGGCACCTTAATCTTATTCTTACTTGTTTATAAAGAACTACCTGACTCATCTAGTTGGCTGATTAATAGTTGGGATGCTGTCATGAATTGCTTTCTGCTATAGCACACGTTCCTATCTGACAGTATGGTTGCATTTTGAAAGTTCCATCATTGTTTTCATGTTGAAAATGCAATGATACAACTGTGAAAAAAAGTCCATATGGGGTTGGACACTCAATACATATTTGTTGAATTGGTGAATCAGAAATAGTCCTCAGAGCAATTCTGCAGATGATGGTTATTTCCCTATTTTACAAATGTGAGAGCTGAGGTTGATGGATGTTAAATAACCCATTCAAGGCAGCATAGTGGTGAATGACAGTAGAAATGAAGTCCAGGTCTCCTAGATTCAAAAGCCACACCATGCCTCTTCTGATTTGTGTGAATGATGCCACAGACTAAAAAAAGTCTTGATCACTCTGGTTTGAGGGTAGTTCTTTGTGCTACACCAAGCCTGGGACTTGCTACAGGACACGTAGATATCTATTTCCTGCCATAACCCTCATCAAACTGCATGGATTACTCCTGTGTCCCAGCACTGACATAGTCACTGGCTCTTACTAAATTTTCAGTATCAGAGTTTTCAAAAAATAAAAAGATTGCAAATATAATGTAAAGGCAAAAATAATTTTGACTTTGTATATCTTTTAAAGGCTGCATATCTAATCTATTGGATCTCACAAAAATATAGAAATATGTTTTGTGATTTAGAATATGCACCTCATATTTGATGCTTAGCATTTCATCTTCAAAACTTTAGAGTGTTGCTCTCATTCACTTTTTTATTTATTTATTTATTTATTTATTTATTTATTTATTTATTTGAGACAGAGTCTCGCTCTGTTGCCTAGGCTGGAGTGCAGTGGCATGATCTCGGCTCACTGCAACCGCCGCCTCTTGGGTTCAAGCAATTCTCCTGCCTCAGCCTCCTGAGCAGCTGGGACTACAGGCATGTGCCACCACACCCAGCTAATTTTTTGTATTTTTAGTAGAAATGGGGTTTCACCATGTTGGCCAGGATGGTCTCAATCTCTTGACCTCATGATCTGCCCGCCTTAGTCTCCCAAAGTGCTGGGATTATAGGCGTGAACTACCACGCCCAGCTGAGTGTTGCTTTCATTCATAAGGCTCCTATTCATTTAACTCTCCAACGATATCTTCCCATTCTTCACTTCAGGGTGACCTTCGTGTTTCCATTGGTTCCATCCCTGTCCTTGTCTCTCTTTACCTCTCAGCTTCCAACTCCCTGAGGGGACTCATAACCACACCCATAACTGTGGCTGCCAATTTAGTGACACTGTCATGGATTCCCAGCTTTCCTTTGGATTTATTCCTCCAGCTCTGGCAATGCTGACAGATAATAAACCTCAGCTCTCAGCCCTCTCCAGGAATTGCCCCTAACTGAAGAGAGCTATTTAACCCAAGGCCACACCTTCCCAGGGGCAGTTGGCATCCAATAATTGGCAACAGAGGGTGTAAAGGCTGACTCTCCAAACTGGCCCATCCTAGCTTGAGTTTCCCTTGGGGTCAACAGCAGCAGATGTTAAGTCTGCATTATACACATGCCTTCCCTCCAAGCCATCCTGTGGCCTTCTCTTCTCACACTAGTGTTAATTTCAGAATATTCCTAATACACCTCCTGCATGTAAATTTCCATCAGAGTCTGCTTCCAGGAAACCCAGCCTGCAAGAACCAATGACTCTAAAGTTTCTATTTCCAGCTCTCTTCTTTGAGAAGCTCCAGAACCATATCTCTCTCTGTCTATTGGATATCTTCCATTTGGGCATCCTTACAATCTGAAAGCCAACAAGCTCAAGCTGAACTCATCTTGGTTTTTGAATCCTCAGACTTTGATCCCCTCTTGAGTTCTCCTTCTCAGGGAATATCACTAGCATCATCTCAGCCTCCCAAGACACAAACCTGGTGCATTAGTTATCTATTGCTGTGTAATAATATTACTACCAACTTAAAGCAGCTTAAAGCAACTTTGAGTTGGTCGTAATATTATTTCTGACAGTTTCTGTAGATCAGTAGTCCACCCACAGCTAGGTCTTCTGCAAAGCTGCAATCAAGATGTTAGCCGGGACTAAAGTCTTATCACGATCAAAGTATCTGCTTCCAAGGTCATAAAGTCATTGCAGGATCCAATTCCTTGCAGTCTGCAGGATGAGGACCTCAGATTTTTGCTGGATGTTAAGCAGTCATCACTCTCAGTTACTCACTCTGTGGTTCTCTCCATAGGCAGCTCACAACATGAGAGCTTGCTTCTTAAAAGCCAGCAGGGGAGAGAGAGACAATTCAAACAAGACACGTGTTAGAATCCTACATAAGATAATCATGGAGGTGACACGCTGTTATCCTTCCCATATTCAACTGGCCAGAAGTAAGTCATAGGTGCTGCCTACAATCAAGAGGAGGGATCCAGCCAAGGAACACAAGGAGGTAAGGGTCATAGAGGTCATCTTAGAATCTTTTTGCTACACTTGGACTATATTCTGGTTAATTTTGTCCTATGCAGAGTGATTGTCTTACTCTTACCAATAGCAAAAGCCTGGAGTGGTAAGCAAAGAAAGATATTTAAAGACCTTCTAGAGTTGAGGAAATAGGCCTAAGAGTAATTATTCTGAGGAGTAAGAGAAAATATGAGCATGGGTGGCCCTGCTCTCTCTGACCCAGAACAAAAACACTGCAGCAGTGTAACACAGTAGGCAGTGGACAGTAATGGGAGCCTGCTATTCAAATTATCCAGAACACTTATTTCCTCACCACTTTTTTAATCCATAATATAAACAAGGAGCTCTCAGTTTCTGCAACCCTTTGAGATACTGTCAGTCTATGCATTGTTGTATCTGAAAGGCTTCCAGAATAGGAGGCTGATATGACTTTCAATTGGCATTACTTTCAGTGGTGAAAGCTGCAAGAACATTTGCATCAACCTAATAAATTCTTTCCTCCATTCTCATTTCAGTATCTACCAGACATCATTGCCAGGTTTCTTTTCCCAAGTTGGCTCAAAAGATGTCACCATTATTATCCCTGATCTAGCAGATTCACATTCTGAGTGACAGGAATGATAAAGTTCTGACGAAAAAGAACTTTTGTTTATATAAACTTGAGTTCTTTCACTTGGTGATGGTATGATCTTAGGCTGGCTTCCTAACCTCCATAGGCTTCAGTTTCCTCACCTGTAAAATGGCAATAATAATAGCCTCTGTGGTAATGTTAAGGTCAGGTTGAAATACACAAACCATTTAGCATAGTGCTTGCTTGCCATATGGTTAGCATTTCACAAATTCTAGTGCCTAAAATTAACATTATAATTATTGCCAAGAACCGTAATTAGTTGCCAGGCCAATAGAAATGTAAAAAACATAGTTTTTCAATTAAATTCATTTTTAAAAACTATTATTTAATGTCACTGCTATTTTATCAAAGAAATGAAACACACTATACCAAAAAATTCAAAGGACATATTCTTGAATTAAAGAGAATTTTTTTAATGGAATGAATTTAGTTTTTGAAGAAAAAAAAAAAAAACACTTCACTATTCAACATTGCTTTTTCTTATTTTGCCACCTCATGGTGAAAACTTCATCATGGATTTTCAGTGATTCATAGCCCAGGGTTTGGCAATGGCTGGATTAGAAACCCAAGGTCCCATCAGACCAGAGTAATAGTTACTGCCCTCTTGTATCTCAATCACTAACTGAATGATTGGCTTATCTTACATCAACACACGTTTTTCATTAAGATATCTGAAATCAGACAGGGCCTCAAACTTTCAAGCCATTTGGATTGATTTACTGCGAACCAAACCAGTGACTTCTTAGCAATTGGCTATCTTATTTTGGTGACAGATAGGGTTCAGGGGAGCCATTATACCTTCATGAGCTTGTTTGAAACATGCCAGCCCCCCCCCATGTCTTGGGGAAAGTTTGAGGGGGTGAGAATTGTTATAAAAAACCTCACACATTTTAAATACAGAAACATTCTGCAGTTTTCCTGGTAAATTACACTTGATTGGGTTAGAAGATAAATGTCACAATTGAGAGCAATTTGTAAAAATGCAACTGGAAATAATTTCTTTGCTCATGTTGTTAAAAAGAAATACTCTCTCCTCAATAGTAAATTTAAACAGAGTAGTGTGTGTGGCATGCGTTAACTAAAAAATCATGCAACTCTGTATGACAGTTTATTTACATATATATGCATGTGAGTGTATATGTATTGGCAGTCATGAAATGTTTGTATTTTAATCTACTCTTTCTGTCTGGATAGGAAAAGAAAGAACAGAGATGTGTTTTTTAGGGCTTGGCTTTTTTGTAGAACCACTTAGTAATGTGGTATAGCTTGATTCATGGGAAAAAAAAATAGATTGCTATATTTTTCAGTATATCTTGCAAATTGCTGGATTACGCAGGATAATTTTAGTTGCAAATGACAGCAACCCAAAACTGGCTTGTGATATGTGGGATAGGGTGGGGCAGGGGAAATGCATCTTTTTTACGTAATGGAATCCTGTGTTATTTACCTTCAGGAACAGCAGTATCCAGATGCTCAAATGATGAAATTAAAATTCTCACCCTATCTCACCATTCTGCATTCTTCTTTGTTGGCTCCATCTCAGGCTTTCTCCAAGAAGTAGCAAAACTGGTAACCAACAAATCAGGATTATATCCTATCAGCCTTTACAACATCAGCTAGAAAATCATAACTTTTTTTCTCAGCAATCCAATGATTAGTGGGTTCCAGCTAGGTCCAAATGTCCAACCCAGAATAAAGCACTAGGCATGGAAATGTGGTAAACTTATTTATTAGAACTAGATCAACTGTTTATCTCTCAGACCTGGAAGTGAAGTCCAGTCTCCCATACGAAAACCCATGTAATCTATAAATGGATAAGTATATCTTTTAGTGAGAAACGTTTCTGCAGAGGCTACAGTGGGTGGTCAGACATAGATAGCCCCTACGCTTTAGTGATTATTATATTTTTTTCTGTGCACAACCAATTTAGGCAGTGCATGCTAGAACTCCTATGCTTTCAGTAATTGACTCTGTAGCACTAAGATAAAGCATGTTATCTGCCGGGGTTAAAACTGGCAGCTTATCTTGCTGTATCTGCCATGAAATAAGACAGTAATGAAAACACCTTCAAAGAAAATGGATTATGTGGATCCATGAATGTTTCACAGTGTTCCCACATGGAATGAGCAGAGATCACATGTCTGCCCTCACAAGTGGAAAGCCTTTATATGTTCATTCAGTGAAAATCTAGTCACTTAACAATTAGACAGCTTTTTAACTCCAGAGGAGAAACTGCAGGATCAATATAGCAGAATAAGTATCCAAATTAGAATTGTATAGACTTGTATTAAAATACTGTCTTAGATCCTCAACAAATAATAGCTATTAATTTTTTAAGTCCGTTGGCTATATCATATTAGAATAGTTGTTTAATCATTCTAAAACTAAATTTTCTCATGCCTAAAATAAAAAATAATGATATCTACCTTGCAGATTTGTAACGAAGATTAGAAATAGCAGAAATTAAGTGGAACAGTCATGTAGACATGAAATATATAATAGCTGTTATCTTCAGGAGTAAGAATAGCCTTTTAATACTGATACAGAAAGCTATTTTTGAAGATCAAATGATGTAATCATGCAGTGTGTTTAGTATATTGTCTGCTTTAAGGTAAGAAGTCCACAAATGTTAACTAATGGTTTCGTTAATAATAATACTAATTTTTATGGCTACGTTGAAGTTGAAATGATTGAATTTACTTTTATCATCTTAGCATCATACCAGGTCTAGAGTAAATGTTCAAAACGACTCTAGGGTTATTTCATTGTAATTATCATATTGCGTCTATTCATTTGAATAGTAGAATGAATGAATATGTAGCTATTATATGTAGCTACTGTAAGAAGAGTGTCTTGATACAATAATCTCCTGTGCTTATTATCAAGTATGAAATACAGCTAATTTTTTTTTTTTTTTTTTTTTTTTGAGACAGAGTCTCACTCTGTTGCTCAGGCTGCAGTGCAGTGGCATGATCTGGGCTCACTGCAATCTCCACCTCTTGGATTCAAGCAATTCTCCTGCCTCGGCCTCCTCAGTAGCTGGGACTGCAGTTGCCCGCCACCAAATCTGGCTAATTTTTGTATTTTTAGTAGAGACGGAGTTTCACCATGTTGGCTAGGATGGTCTCAATCACCTTGTGATCCCATGCCTCGACCTCCCAAAGTGCTGGGATAACAGGCATGAGCCACCGCACCCAGCCAAGACAGTTATTCTTAAGTGTCATTTGCATATGTAGAGTTTGTATATTGAAAATATTCCCTTCAATACTTTGCTTCAATTTTCTTCCACTTTCCATTGGTTCTTCATTGGTGAAGTTTCATCTTTACATTTAGGGGTGGAATGGTTAACAATGTGTTTGCAAATATCTAGATTGTTTACCAAACCACAGATTGAAGAGTTTTAAAAAGCTCTGGCTTGCATTTCTCTTGTCTCCTATTAAGGCCACAGCTCTTCATCTTCTCCATTACAAGTTCATTTCAGCCACCTCTAGAATCAGCCTTAAGGGGCTGCTAAACTTTAATTGGAATGAGGAAGTCAAGACCCTCTCCAGTTTTTTAAAAGCAAAGCAGTGTACCTTAGTGGTTTGGGAGCTTCTCCAAACTCATGCCACCATATTAACATTCTCATTCCAAAGTGTAAATGTCTTGGAACAATTCTCCGGAAATACAAGCAATTTGAGTGACAAATGTAAAATTACACAATTGGGGGGGAAAGACTGTCAAGCCAAAACATAGAAAGTAATGATTCATTTTAGAAAATAAAATTCTCAAAGAAACATCAGGGAACTTGTTTTCGGCTGCAGTTAGCTTAATGAAATGGTTCTCTAAGTGGATGTTTATTGGAAATCTGTGTTTAGAAGGCTGGAAATAAATTCCATTTTTAAGTTATGCTTTTTTTCTCCCCTCTCCCTCCGCATTTGCTGGCCCATTTTATTCAAAGCTGAACGCCAGATATAAATAAGGATTTTTGAACTGCTTTTAAACTGCTGGCATCTGTTAGATTAGAAGGAAGTCTGATTTAGCAAAACTTAGAACAGTACAGAACAATTGCCAAAGCAAGAGAATCTTTTATTTATGTTGTACAACACTGTTATATAACCAGGCAAGTTGTTCATCTTCATTCTTTATGATGAGTATATGGGGCAATATATCTCTTAATGTTTGGCCAGCTAAGAGCCCATTAGTTGGTGTTGTATTATTTAGATGTTAAATTGATTTGAGAGGAAATTAATTATGTATGTTCAGCTAAAAACCATCACTTTATAAGAGCTTACTAGCTCTTACGTAAGACCACTTTAGATTTCTAATATATATATTTTTAATTTGGGGAAGAAGGTGTTTTATTTGTTTTTTTTTGTTGTTGTTGTTGTTTTTCACTTTCTTTACTAATTTCTAGAATCTCCAGAACCCACGTAGCTAGAAGTAAAAGTGCCATGGTCAAAGAGATCTTGGTTTAAAATCCAGTTTACTGTTTTCTAGGTGTTTGAATTTCAAAAGTTATTAATCTTTCCAAGCATATTGCTCATCTATAAAATAGGGATAATAAGAATATCCTCCTGGTGTGTTTATTCTGAGGATTAATGCAGATAAACTGCTGAGCACATTGTCTGACACAATATGTATTCAATAAATGCTAATGCTATAAAATTATCACCGCATCCTCATGAATACAAAGTTCTGCAACATGCATGGGGAGTAGTTTTGCGATTTGGTTTGTTTGTTTTTAACATGCTTTCTAGGTTCAGCAGAGAAAATATTAGTTAAATCATTTTAGCTATATAGGGACATAATAAGCCAACCTAACAACAGACTAGGAAATAATTTTTGCTATGACTCTGATCTGTATGTGAAATTTCATCAATCACAGCTGGGCAAGAAATGCTAAATAATAGGTATAAGGAGTCAAAAGATGATGGCAAATTCAAGATTTTGTTTTTTGTTTTCTACTATTTTATTTAAAGGAAGGGCCTCTGCATATTGAAATCTAATGAAATTATATTCTGGAAGTGGAAGAAAGGAATCCAAGTTTAGGAAACAGATCCAACAAGTTAAATGACTTGCCCAAACTAACAATGAAGGTAAAGTTTATCCTAAAATTCAACTTTTTAAATCCCAACTTTCTCTTCTTTCTTCCTGCCCTCAACCTGGTCCCTATCAAATTGATATGAAAGTGGTTGGTTTGGATTCTGCTAATATGACTTTCTATATCAAAGAGTTTTCTGAACTAAGGGTAGAGGTTTTATCTAAACTCTCCAAAATTTTAAAAGATATTTGAGAATAAGTCCTTAGAAGAATTTATTTCAGGAAGTAAAGAATGCATTCAATATACTTATTATTAATATTTTAATAATGAAAACTAATTTAAATTGAAACTTACTATGTGCCAGGCACTGTGAGATGCATTTCACTTTTACTGGTCCTGTTTCACGATTACAACAACTCTGTGAGGTAGGTTTTAACAAAACTGAGGTTTAGAATGCTTTCCAAGGGTCATGCAATTGGTAGATTGTGACTATAATGTTGGGAGTTGAGATTTAGGAATAGGGCTAGGGCAGTTGCTTATTTTTGAGGTTATCATAAAGAAAGCAGTAAGATTAGAGGCACTGACTCCAGAGTTCTCCATCCCTGAAGTTGATCCTCCAGTTTCCCTTGAATCTCCTCAAACGGCAGAATTAAGCTGGACTTTTGCATTGCCTGGGTCAAAACTGGCAATCAGTAGATTCCAGAAAAGCTTATTTTAAATGAGCTACTGTGGTCCATGGTACATTTTAAACAATCACTTATCGTGAATGTATTCAAACATGATGTAATTAGTAAAAACAAAATCATTTTAAGTGGTATTGCCTAGAGCTCCAGCATGCAAACAATAACAACAATAACAACAACAAAACCCTCCAGCATTAATCTCTGCACAATTAGACGTTAGGAGGAGGTAGAGATGGCCTCTAGCACTCAGATTCCCTCTGAAGACCTTATCAGGTTCCAAGGTTACAGCCAATAAAGAGGTAGAATGTCAGGTCACCCTTCACGTGGCAGAGATCTTACACTCTTCCAGTAAAGGTTTAAAGGGATAGTCTATGACAATGCTAAGTAAATGCCAAAAAACATCTGAAAATAGCTCCACTCTACCGATCTCTAGATGATTGCCAAAGTGCAAGAGGCTAAGGACCTCACGTATCTTACTGATTGCTGTATTTTCAGCTCTGAGCACACAGATTTCAAAATAAATTCGACTTGACTTCTCAGTTCCAACAAAGCCAGTTTGCCATTTGGCTTGAGTTCTTTTCACACAGGTACCTCTATAATAATCATAATTAATATAAATGCACCTGTTCCCATGTGCGAATCACTTTTCTAAGTGACTTACATCAGCTAATTCCTCTCCACCACAACCCAATGAGGAAGGTACTATTATTAGCACTGTCTTAAGGTAGGAAACGAAGGACAGAAAGATTAGAAACATGCCCAAGGTTGAAATGTTAGGAAAGGGCAGAACTAGGATTCAAAACTAGGATGCCTGCAGAGCCCACACTACTTACCAGTGTGCTGGCTATACTGTCCTTTGCCATATTCATAGCAGTCTCTATTTTTTCAGGATTTACTGTGTGACGATGTGAATTATGCTGAGAATTTTACAAGTTATTAGAGCAATATGACAATTCCATAAGGTAGATGCTATTATCGGCCCCAATTTATAGATAATGAGACTGAGGCTCAGAGATGATGTGTAATTTTTCCCAGTCATATTGAATCAGAATGAAATTCAAACTTGGATCATCTCACACAGCCAACATGCCTAATCCCTCTCAAAATACTTCTCAAGAAGCACTCTTTTCATCAGTAAATCTTTAAGTGCTCTAAGCCACTAGGAACTTATTTCTAACTGAACAGAATCAAGCAAAGTGAGATTTGATTGCCAACATAAAACTTTTTTTTTTTTTTTTTTTTTTTTTGAGATGAAGTCTCACTCTGTAGCCCAGGCTAGAATGCAGTGGCGAGATCTTGACTCACCGCAACCTCTGTCTCCCAGGTTCAAGTAATTCTTCTGCCTCAGCCTCCTGAGTAGCTGGGATTACGGGCACACGCCACTGCACCCAGCTAATATTTTGTATTTTTAGTAGAGCTGGGATTTCACCATGTTGCCCAGGCTGGTCTTGAACTCCTGACCTCAGGTGATCCACCCGCTTCAGCTTCCCAAAGGGCTGGGATTACAGGCATGAGCCAATGTGCCTGGCCAGACTTCTTATTGTTACACTTAAACTGTATTCTCCCGTAAATATGTTTGAACTATTAATATATTTTTTTTAAAAGTTTAAACACTTTTTACTTTAAAATACAGTTGTCCCCGCCCCTCCATTGGGTATATATTCCAAGACCTTCAGTTCATGCCTGAAACTGCATTCATTTCTATGCAGCTTACATAGTACCAAACTCCATATATACTATGTTTTTTTCCTATACATACAAACCTACAATAAGGTTTAATTTATAAATTAGGCACAGTAAGAGATTAACAATAATAATATAATAGGACAATTATAACAATATATTGTAATGAAAGTTATGTGAATGTGAACTCTCTTTCAAAGCGTCTTATTGTACTGTTCTCAACCCTTCATCTTGTTATCAGTTGATCTGATAACAAGGTGGCTACTAAATGACTAAAAAGTATGCTGGACAAAGGGATGGAGTGAGATCTTATCGTACTATTCAGAATGATATACAATTTAAAACTTATAATTGCCCATTTCTTGATTTTCCATTTAAAATGTTTGGACCATGGTTGACCATGTGTAACTGAAACCACAGAAAGTAATACCATGGATAAGGGAGGACCGATATAGATTTAGATTTACACAAAAATTACAGAGTTTTTATATATCCTATACCAAATTTTCCTTATTATTAATACCTTACATCAGTATGGGACTTTTGATATAATTTAATGAATCAATACTGATACTGTTAACTGAATTTCATGCTTGATCCAGATTCCCTTAAGTTGTACCTAATATTCTTTCTCTGTTTTAAGATCCCATCCAGGATACCACGTTACATTTAGTCATAATGTATCCTTAGCTGTAACTTTTCTTAGCTCTACCTATTTCTCAGACTTACCTTGTTTTTGATGACCTTGATTTAGAGGAGTCATGCGTTTTGTAGACTGTTCCTCAACTGAGATTTCTTTGAGTTTATGTCATAATTAGAGATTATATGTTTAGGAAAAAAGACCAGAGAGATAAAGTGCCTTTTTCATCATATCATATCTAGAGTAGATGCTATTAACATGACTTATCTATGTGAATGTTAATCGTGATCTCTGGCTGAGCTAGTATTAGGTTCCCACACTGTAAATTTACTCTTTTGCCCTTCTCTCCACACTTTAGTCTTTGGAAGAAGTTACTATAAGAAGCATACGCTTTAAGAGGTAGAAAGTTATGTAGAATAGATTTCTGTATGCACCCCCAATAGAGATTTAACTATTTACTCAATAATTTATTTATATCAATTTAGATTCACATATATTTATTTTATGCTTTTAGTCATGATCCAATACTTTCTTTCGTGGATCACATCATTCCAGCTTTGATCATTGAGAGCTCCTTCAGATGGCTGTTGTGTCCTTTTGACATACCCCCATCACTGTATTTTACTTTTGTTTCCAAGCAGTTCCTTAAATTTTGACAATATAAGGTGCTCCAGCTTCATTTTGTATATATTCTGCCAGAACCTTAGAATCAATCACATCTGCAAAGAGCCCTAAGTCATGTTATTAGAAAATGGTACTAAAAGCCAGCATCTGCATGTTAGGTGTACTGTTTGCCACTGAGTATCATCGCTTCTAGGCTTTCTTAGCTGACAGAGCAAGAAAATAAGTGCATGTATATATATATATGTGCATTTATTAATATATGTATATACACATACCTGTAAGTATAAAATATCCATATGTACTATATTAATCCAAATATGAGTTTATACTGAGGTATCCAATTCTAGTCTGTTAGAGTTGGATCATTCTAGACTTCTCTCCTTGTTTGTCTGTAACTTCTTACTCTAGCAATGAGACACCATTTGCCATTCATTTGTTTAATTGTTCTATCAGGATACACGTATGGCAATAACATATTGTTCACAGATAGCCAATGGACAACAACTTTTTCAACTAAATCACAGTGCTTTTGTGCAGGTATTTTTGCCATTAGTCTTAAGATTTCTCCCATTTACAAAGTTACTTTGGTTGGCACTGTTCCCTATTACTTCCTTCAATAAAGTTGTTTCATACGTTTGTAATACAGTTAGATTCTTTTGTCACAGTTTGCACTCTATCCTGGCTTCCCATAATCTTCTAAATGGTTGTTTTTTGTTTGTTTGTTTTTCTTTGAGACAGAGTCTCGCTCCATTGCCAGGTGCCAGGCTGGAGTGCAGTGGCGCAATCTCAGCTCACTGCAACCTCCGCCTACTGGATTCAATCAATTCTCCTGCCTCAGTCTCCCGAGTAGCTGGGACTACAGGCGCACGCCACCACACCCAGCTAATTTTTGTATTTTTAGTAGAGACAGAGTTTCATCATGTTGGCTAGGATGGTCTTGATCTCTTGACCTTGTGATTTTTTTAATGTGCATACATCAGGACTCACTCTTTTTGCTTGCTGTAAAGTCCTATGGGTTTTAATAATTGTATAGCATCATGTGTCTGCTACTACAGGACTATACAGAATAGCTTCTCTATCTGAAAAAGTCTTCTGTACTCTGATCCTTCTGTTATCCTTATAGTTTTTCCCTTTCTAGAATATCATATAAATGGAATAATACAGTAGGTAGCCTTCTAGACTGGTTTCTGGAACTTAGCAATATGGATTTGAGATTCACTCACATCTTTGCATAACTTGGTAATCCATTTCCTTTTTATTGCTAAATAATATTCTGGTGTATGGGTGCACCACAGTTTGTACATCAGTGTGTTTAAGGACATCTTGGTTGCTTCCAGTTTTTGGTGATTTTTATTAAAGCTACTATAAATATTTGCATATAGACATCTGTGTGGACATTAGTTTTCAAGTTAGTTGTGTAAATACCTGGAGCATTATTCCTAGATCATATGGTAAGACTGTATTTAGCTTTGTAAGAAACTGCCAAATTGTTTTCTAAAGTAGTGGTGTCACTTTGCACCTGCACCCGTAATGAATGAGAATTCTTATTGCTCCGTGTCTTCACCAGGAAACAGTACTGTCAGTTTCATCTTGTTAATTTTAGCCATTCCCATACATGTATAGTGGCATCTCATCATTGTTTTAATTTGCATTTATCTAATGATAAATGACATATGCTTATTTGGCATTTATATATCCTTTTTGGTGATGTATTTTTCCAGACTTTTTGCCGTTTATTAATTGGGTTGTTTGTTTTCTATCTTTGTGTCTTAAAAGTTCCTCAAATATTTGGGATACAATACGTGATCAGGTAGGTGTTTTGTAAACCTTTTTTTTCAAATCTGGGGCTTGTCTTTTCATTCTTGTAACAGTATCTGTCACAGAGTAGAATTTTAAAATTTTAATATAAGCCATATTGTGGGTTTTCCGAATACCCAGTATCTATGAGTGTGATCTTACTTAGACATAGGATCTTTACAGAGGTAGTCAAGTTGAGATAAGGTCACAGTGGATTAGGGGAGGTTTTAAATCCAATGGCTGGCATCATTACTTTAAAAAAAAAAGGAGTGGGCGATTTGGATACAGACAGACAGGGAGTCCATGTAACCCTGGAGGCAGAGACTGGAGTGATGTATTTACGAGCCAGAAATACCAGATGGTGCCCAGGAGCCACCAGGAGCTAGATAGAGGCAAGGAAGAGTGCCTTCTAGCAGCTTCAGAAAGAGGATAGGCCTGTCAACATCTTGATTTTGGACTTCTAGCCTCCAAAAATATGAGATAATAGATTGCTGGTATTTAAGCCACGTGGTTTGTGGTACTTTGTCATGGCAGCCCTGGGAATCTAATACAGTTCAATTTACCATTTTTTTTTTTTTTAAATTTTCTTTAAAGGACTATGTTTTTTGCTGTTTATAAAAACTCACCCCCAAACCCAAGGTTACTTAGATTTTCTCCTATTTTTCCCTAGAAATTGCATATATTTTTATTTCACACTTAGATCTACGACCTAATTTCTGTTAATTTTTACATAAAGTGTAAAGTCTGTATCTTGGAACAGTGTTTTGCATGTGGGCATCCAGTTGTTCCAACATCATTTGCTGAAATGACTCACTTTCTTGATTGAATTGCCTTTGTGCCTTCGTTAAAAGTCAGTTGACTATATTTGTGTGGGTCTGAGCTACGCTTTTTAATACTTGGTTATTTTTCCATATATGATATAATCCATTAAAGTTCTTTCATAATATTTTTATGTTTGCAACAGCAGATTTTATTACTCTTCCTTTCCTCTAGATCATTCATCAAAAAAAAAAAAAAAAACTTCAATTTCTGTAGGCTCTACCAAAAAAAGGTGATATAAATTTCTTACATAAACTACAAATGATTCATAATCATTTTCTCATTTTTACCCCTAGGCTTTGAGGAAGATAAACTCCCTTTTGGAGTCACAGATTTAGAAAAATATATATTATGAATTTTAAAAGTTAGGAGGTGTGCTTTCTATATCAGCTGTGGAAGAATTTTGCATTCAGACTAAACAAGACAAGAGAGGGAATTATTATAAAATATGAGCTTCTGCTCTACAGCTGACTTATTTTATGACTTCATGAAAATGCATGGTAGTGTGTGTGCATGGGCAGGGGTTGTGACTCTACTGCCGACCATGCATACAAACTACAAGAAATACACATTATAAAGCAAGCTCTAAGAGGATGAGAATTTCACCCACTCCAAGCACAGGGTCTCTCACATACAGTCACAGCTCAGTGAATATTTGGTAAATGAAAGATGATGGCATAAGCTTGCATAAACTAAATTCAGTGAATAACATAAGGGTGGACCAGAGGCTGAATCTGGGTCACAGATGTGTTTTACGTTTCTCACACTTAAGAAGATAAAAACAGTGTTTCTTAAAAATCTGTATTCATTTCCCACACTTTTATATTTAAAAGACAGTGTATCTCTCCATCATCCAGGCTACAGTATATCAATGTACTGTACATTGATGCAACCTCAATATCCTGGGCTCACGTGATTCTCTCACCTCAGCCTTTGAGGTAGCTGGGACTATAGACAGATGCCATGGCATCATGCTAATCTTTTTATTTTATATTATTATTTTTTTAGAGATGGGTTCTCGTTTTGTTGCCTAGGCTGGTCTCAAACTTTTGGCTTCAAATGATCCTTCTGCCTCAGCCTCTCAAAGTGCTGGGATTACAGATGTGAACCACCATCACCATTCTCCAATAATTTTAAATGGGAAAAATTCTCATGAAAACCCAGATTTTTGTCTGAGCTCAAAAAAACTCAGAGAATCCAGCAACGCAGAGCCTTTATTTCCATTGACTGTAACTGAGTAATTGTGCATTTTTAGAGAGGACAAGTGCTCTACCATTTGCCACAATCTCTACCACTCTTACTTGTCAAACACATGACCAGCTTTACTCGTTGTCTTCATCTGTCTTGTCCCCACATACACATTTGAGTCTGCAACCCTTGTTATATAGACTCGGGTGTGTCAGTATTTAGACAGATTTGTGGGGATTAGAAGAACAAACAAGTTATCTCATAACAATAATTTTAATAATAATAAAATGTCTAATTTGTTTAGAATTAGAGCTATGCCAGGCCTAATGCTAAGTACTTAGCATAAATGTATGTTTTATTATTTACAATAATCCTAGATAGTAGCTACATATGCTGTTTCTTTTTATAGGTGAAAGGTAACCATCTCGCTCACAATATAGCTAAGTTATATGATCTTATTTCCTATAGTCAAGTCAATGATGTAACACATGCCATAAGGCAGAATAGGTATAAAAGCTTAGGTCTAAACTCCTAGTCATTTCACTATTATTTTAACAACTTTGTCATTTTCTAAAGAACAGGAGAAATTCATTGCTGATGATAAGAGGAGAAGGGGTAGAATATGCAGAGATATTAAGGTATTTTCTCATGTAAAGAATGATGTAATGTTATTAATATGATAAGTAAATGTCTCTCATGTTATAATTAACATATATAGAGAGTAGAGGGTTGAGATTAACATGTTAAGTCCTATAAATATGAGAGTAAAGTTAGATCAAGAGAACAAGGCTATGGTTACAAAGAGTAACCAGCTGCTGGGATTGATGTTAGTAGACAAAAGACATAGCCCTATCAGGAATTAGCTCAACTGCAGAAAACTCCTGTGTTCAAGCAGCTCTCCTGCCTCTGCCTCCTGAGTAGCTGGGATTACAATTGCCCACCCCCACACCAGGCTAATTTTTGTATTATTAGTAGAGACGGGATTTTACCATGTTGGCCAGTCTGGTCTTGAACTCCTAACCTCAGGTGATATTAAGTGTAATAAGGGGGATGGGTGTGATTGGGGCA
This sequence comes from Sapajus apella, assembly GCF_009761245.1. Classification (NCBI taxonomy): domain Eukaryota; kingdom Metazoa; phylum Chordata; class Mammalia; order Primates; family Cebidae; genus Sapajus; species Sapajus apella. Next base: position 3,879,314 of record NW_022436941.1, read on the forward strand.
GCCTTGACGGTATGTGATGAACACGTTCTGCAGTTGACCTCACCTCTTTCTAAAACTCTCACTCTTTACTCTCAACTCCAACAATTGGTTCTTTTATATTTTATAGAAACTGTTTATACACAGCTGTATAAATAGTTCTACAATTCCATTGCTAACCCTGTATGAGCAATATTACATCACTTTGACAACTTCACAACAATAAGGGCTGTGCTTCCTATATCAAGATTATAAATTCACCTAGCCAATGGCATATATCCAATGACTACTGATGTGTCAGTATAAAGACCTGGCCACCTACGCCCGATGCTTGACTATGCTGAAATACTATTCTAGCTCCAGATCTTCATGTTGTGTCAACTGAGGAATCTGAGGGCCAGTATCACAATTAAACTTCTCTTTCTACTCAATTATGCATGCTTGTCTGTTAAAGGTTTTGTCCCAAGAGCACACCTTTTTGAAAAATTATGCACATTACATTTCAAATCCGAGTCTGTTTTCTGGGCAATTTGTGAGTTTTCTTCCATGTAGCAATGCCATCATGTAGGCCAGGTGAAGGAACGTGCCTCCAGAAACACATTTTATTATTATTTATTGAGCAACGACAACTAATATCTATAGAATAATCAGAATTTCCTAGACACTAATGAATGTGTTCTGAAAGCAATCAGATCCCATCAACCAGCAATCATCGACTTGACTATAGAGAATAAGATCAAATGACTTTTGAGTTTTTAAATGTTTCAAAACTACTAGTTCTGTATCCACACTGTACACAGATGTATAAACAGTTCTATAATTCCATTGCTAACCCTGTATAAACAATATTATATCACTTTGACAACTTCACAACAATACGGCCTGTGTTTCCCATATCAAGATTATTAACTCAGCTTTTATTGTATGCCTGCTAGAATTTGTCATTGTTTATAAATACTGCAGAATATATTAAAATTATTTTGTGATTAGCCATCTATTTGTAACTTATATAAGTAACTTGTTTACTTGGAATGAACTTATCTTGATTCATGCAGTTTAGGTGATAGAACCATGAATCTCTACAGTGATGTTCTATTTCTGCACTTAATGCCATATTTCCCTGAAGTTCTCATAACTTATAAGTGAATCTCTGCTTGGGGATACCACTAAACTATACTGGCCTCAAAATGAGAATTTCTGGATGAATGAATTTCTTTTTGAAAGATTTGTTGAGAAGTCTGCTGTCCAAACAAACATGTTTTTTATTCTGTGGGAGCGAAAAATACATCAGAGCTTTGCAGCCATTTTGCTGTGAATGCGATACTAGGGAACCTAGATATTGATTTCCTCAACTCCAGGGCTACTCACCAGCTCTGAGCTGGTTGCCTGTCCTGGGCTGCTTATTTTTGATTATTTGCCCAATGTGTCATACTAATGGGGAAACATTTATGATGCACCAGAAAACAGTATAGCAAACTTTAGATTATACAAACACAAGGATTAACATTGAGTTAAAATTTCTGCATGCATAGCCCTGCCAAAAAAAAAAAGGCTTCAAGGTTATCTGTGATGAAAAATTTATTTTAGAATTATTTTGTTATAAAGACTCAATTATAAAACTTAGTGATCAGGCAAGAAAAAAAGGAGAATCATGGTAATGTGATTTACTTTCTAACTAGGAGGGTGGTTTAAGTCAGTGTTACACACTTTCTAGTATTACTCAAACACAGTTAATTGTGACACCCTTTACACTGACTCATTGGAAAGCGGTGGTTGAAGTAAAGCCTGTTTTGCTGCAATAAACAAAAAGCTAAAAGAAACTAATTGTTGATTTCGTGATGATCTAAGTGTTGATACAATACAGAACAGCAAGCATCTCCATGATATGGATAAAAGTACTTCATGCAACATAGAAATAAATGATTGAATTATTGTTTTGTAGACTTTAAAACCTAGAAAAGTTCTTTAGAGATCTTATGACCCATATTCATCATTTTTCAGATTTGAAAACAGAGGTTCTAAATGAAAACAAAGATTTGCCTATGTTCATGTAGCAAATTGATGGAAGAGCCAGACATGAGGGCAGAGACCTTGTTTATCTTATCCACACTTATTAATAAAATATATTAATAAACAAAATGAGTAGACAATGTAATTTTAAAACCATATTTTACCAAAAAAAGAAGAATCAAAGGGATCATTTGTAAGAATTTGAGTAAAATGAATTAGGACTTAGGACTTTTCCTTTACACTTGGAAAAAAAATCCGATAAGTATGTCTTTGTGCAAAGCTGCTAAGATTTTCAGACAAAATATAGGGAAATAAGATTAACTGATTAGTATTGTGAGGCCAAAATTTCAGTGACAACAGAAGAAATTGTTCTTTTAAAACTTATATGCTATGGCTTGACTCTTTGTTCCCTCCAAAATTCATGTTGAAATTTAGTTGCCATTATAGCAGTTTTAAGAGGTGGGATTTTAAGAGGCGATTGGGGGATGAAGGCTTTGCTCTCTTAGGTGGGATTACTGCCATTACAAAGGGACAAGTTTGGACCTCTTATGTCCCTTGGGCCTTCCATTTCCTGCCAAGTGATGATGCAGCAAGAAGGCTCTTGACAGATGCCAGCACCTGTCAAGACATATGCCAGGCTGGACTTCCCAGCCTCCATAACTGTGAGCCAATAAATTTATGTTCATTATAAATTAATCAATCTGTGGCATGCTGTTATAGCAACACAAAATAACTAAGACAATATACATAGTATAGTATACATTTTAATGTTATATATTATACTATGTAATATATTTTAATAGGTTACCTATTTGTTATTGCTTTCATATATTTACATTATAAAATATGTAAGACAGCATTTTTATTATTTTATTTTGAAATGTTACTTGTATAAAACAGATTATATAAAACAACATAAAAAACAATATGAAACCTGTGTACACTTATTACATATTGTGTTTTGCAATATTTATATATTTCTAATTTTTTACTAAAGAAAATTTTAACAGACACAGAATAGTTAACTTCCAAGTACTCATTGCCTAGCTTCAATAATTATCAACTCAAAACCCATTTTGTTGTACCTGTACTTTGCCTCTCTCTTTCATTTCATTTTGAAACTGATCCCAAACCTCGTATATGTTCCCTTTTTGTTAACATAACAATTTCATTCCCATACCTCTTCATAATATGCTCTTAGTATTATCAGACATTCAGTTAGTATCCAGGTTTTTGTCTCATAAATATCATTATTATTGTTATTTTGACAGTTTGTTTGGTTGAGCTAGAATAAAAGTAAGATCCACATATTGAGATCAATTGCTATTACTCTAATTGTCATGTTTAATCTATAGGCTTTCTTTCATTATTTTCAGGGTATTTTTTTGTAATGTATTTGTTGAATAAACAGGATTGTAAAATTACTCTCAGTTTGGATTTTTCTGATTGCATGCTTATTGTATTACTGTATTGTTTAACATGTTTCTCTGCACTCTGTATGTCCTGACACCTGATAGTTGCATTCTGAGGCCAGATTAGATACAGGTTCCATTTTGTTCCCTCCTGAGACTACTATATATGTTATACATTCATAAAGCAAGATTTTATAAGATTCTGTGATATTAGCAGCTGTTGATTATTGATAAATAGATCCATAATTTCACTGGGGACTGCAAGATGCTGATACTTTATTTCTACCACTTCTTCTTCATCAACTAAATGGAATCCTTCTGTAAAAAGAAACCTGCTCTCATCTACAGTTTAGCCACCCCAAAATACAGTTTGTATAGGAAAGACAAGATAGATACATGATTTTTTATCTTTAGCGGTTTTAACTCAAGGAGTTGTTTTTCTAGTGTTTCTCAACAGTAACAAATTTTTATGTCTTTTTTATTTCATTATAAACTCAATATTTAAATATATTTGGTATAAAGTAATATATTCCAAATATTATCTTTATTGGCTGTGATATTGTCCCATCTTCACTTACCTGTGTATATCACTAACTGTATGTAAATTTTTCTTCTATTAAAAAAAAATGCCTTCTTTGACCATTTCTATCCACTTCAAATTTGCACCTGTCCTTTTAAATAAACTGGTGATACTTGATATCTGATAGTACCTTCTTATCTGTTAAAACAGAATGTCACCTGAAAATAGTCATTTCCCCAAGTACTACTAGTTTTTAACAGAAAGTAATGATTTTTAAGGCCACATTATGAATTTCCTAGGGACTCATTGCTACTGCATTAGTTATTGTTTCTAAACAATAACTAAACCTTTTTAGTATAAAAAGTTTAAGAATGTTTTAAATAAAATACAATTGTGAATTCATACTGATAACTGCAAATTCAAATTTTAAAATACAGGTTTTTATTTAAGCCCATATATTAAATCTGAATCTCCTTTCTTTAAAGTCAAGAATCCCACTGCTCAAAACACAGGGAATGATGGAATTAAAATATTACATAACCATACATTTGTTTTATCCCACAATATAAGCACAACCATCAGAACAAGACTACCAAGACTACAACCAATATTATAACTATATTTTTTTTTGCAATTCAGCTTGTCCTTAGAGTATATCCCACTAAGAATATTTAATGTATTATATTTTCTTGAAACGGTTCCTTTCCTTCTGCTTTTTTGCCACCACCTAGAAACAACGTTGGCGTATTTATTGTTAAGGAAGTCTTCTATTTGATTTTGTTTTATAAGTAGGCAAATGATTTATATGATTTTTAAGCCAAACCTGCAGAACAAAGCATATTCAGAGAAGTGTAGTTTCTCATGTCCCATCTACCCTATTCCATAAAATAGATTTTTATTACTCAATCACCTTTTTAACAACAAATGGAGCATATTGTACATACTTTTTCCCCTTGTCTCTTTTGCATAACAATATATCCAAAACAGTTATCCCAATGTGACTGTTATTTTACATCCCCACTAGCAACATCTTCGAGGTTCCGTTGACCCACATCTTAGCACATATTTTAGTGTTGTCTAATTTTTTAATTGTATTTACCCTAATAACTATAAAACTGTATAACATGTATACATAATATTGCATAACATTTATACCTGATGACCCTATAACATTGTATAACTGCCATTATAAAGGGACAAGTTTGGGCCCCTATGTCTCTTGGTTTTAATTTTTATTTTCCTGAAATCTAATAATGTTAAACACATTTTGATGTACTTTTTGACCATTCATATATTTCCTTTTATGAATGAAATACATTCATATATTTTTATTTTTGTGAAGGGTCTGTTCAAGACACCCATTTTTATAGGTTTGTTCTTTTATTACAGATTTATAATAATTCCTTAATTATCATTGAATCAGAGATGTATAATATGGATATTTCCTGCTCATTTTTGACTTGCCTATTCATTTTCTTACTGGTGTCTTTTGAAGAGTTGATATTTCAAATTGTGCTAAAAGGAAATTTGTAAGTTTTTCTTTTATGGTCTGTGCTTTCAGCTCCTTGCTAAAAGATCTTTGCCTACCTGAAGTTTACAAAGGTACTCTCCTGGGTTTCATTCTAGAAGCTTTGTAGTCTTAAGTATTATGTTTATATCTATGACCCATCTCAAATTAATTTTTGTATATGGTATGAGGTAGGAGTTAAGATCATTTGATTACATTTGTTGAAAGTACTTTTCCTTTCTTCATTAAATTTCATTGGCATCTTTGTCCAAATTAATGTATTGTATATTATAAAATTTATTTCTAGTCTCTCAATTCTAGCCTACTAAGTTGAATTTCCTTAAACCAAAATCATATAGTCTTGGTTATTGTAGCTTTTTATTAATTCTTGAAAGCAGGTAACCCAAGTAAACCAACTTTGGTTTTTTTTTGTTTGTTTTTTGGGTTTTTTTTTTTTTTTGCTAACCTAGGTAATTTGCATTTTCAAATAATTTTAGACTCAGATTGTTAGTTACTACACACACAAAAGATAGCTGAGATGTTCATTAGGATTGCATTGATTCACTAAACAAATTTGGAGAAAATGAATATCTTTAAAATATTGAATTTTCCAATATTCCATATATTTTCTCACTTATATAGATCTTTCTTTAATTTTTTATTATCATTATTATTATTATTATTATCTGAGATGGAGTTTCTCTCTTGTTGACCAGGCTGGAGTACAGTGGCGCAATCTCAGCTCACAGCAATCTCCACCTCCTGGGTTCAAGTGATTCTCCTGCCTCAGTCTCCTGAGTAGCTGGGATTACAGGCACCCACCACCACGCCCAGCTAATTTTTGTATTTTTAGTAGAGACCGAGTTTCTCCATCTTGGTCAGCTGGTCTCAAACTCCTGACCTCAGGTGATCCACCCACCTTAGCCTCCGAAAGTGCTGGCATTACAGGCGTCAGCCACCGTGCCCAGCTAATTTTTGCATATTTAGTAGAGCCGGGGTTTTGCCATGTTGCCCAGGCTGCTCTCAAACTCCTGACCTCAAGTGATCTGCCCATCTCGGTCTCCCAACGTGCTGGGATTACAGTCATGAGCAATCACGACTGGCCAAATTTTATCTTTCTTGATGTCAAGAGTTTTACGCTTGCTTTTCTTTCATTTGTATTTATCTTTACTTTTATTTTTTACCTTTCTGAATCTCTTTTTAAGTGTATCTTTCAATATGAAGATAGGGTTGAATTTTGTATTGTTAACCAATGATTTTTTTATTTTAGTAGATGAGTTATGCTTATTCACATTTACTAATATATTAAAAATAGAGATTATTAAGAATAATTAAATGTAACTAGTATTAATGTATTTGGTCTCAATTTCCTCTTTTTAAAATAGTGTATAAATAGATACAATTCTTCAATATAATTAGCTTGTAAATATGTGCTCCATTTCATTTAAGGCACAATTGCTTTGTTTTTCCAGTAGTAATAGTAATAGAGGTTCTAATAGTAAGGTCAGCTAATCAAGCAGTTACTTCTTCAAGCTGATCACTAGTTTGTTTGTTTGTTAAAGCTATTGATGGAAGCAGGCTTCAACAGTATTAGGAACATGGGATTTGGGGAGCACAACGCATATCTCCTCTACCTAATTTTTTAAGCTCTATAATCACAGGTAATCTTAGAAATAGCTCAACCTTGAAGTCAATCAGTTATGGGTTCAAATCTCAGTTCTACTACTGACTAGCTGTGTGAACTAGAAGAGTTACTTTACTTCTCTGAACTTCAGAACCTGACAACAATTTTATAAATACTTATAATGTTGTAAGAATTAATTAACATCTATAAAGCACCCCAGAAAGTAGGAGAGCGATAAAATGTTAGGTACACTTTGGTCTAGAGGTAGTGCTGGAAGGTTGTTTCTGATACTCGCTTTCTTACCACTGACAGTAAAGAAAACAGTGAAGTCAGTACTGCTGCCTTAAGTTCATCATATTACTTAATAATGATTGTAAGCCCCCTCTCAAAAAAATCATGGACACTAAACGTGTGTGACCTCAGACTGTCACCCAGAATAGTTAGAAGCTTGTATTACTTTTATAATACCAGCTAAATAGAAACTCATCATTTTTAAACTCTTAGAAGGAACGCATGGTCCCATGAGATCACATCTGTAGGCTCCAGGCTGGGAATCACAGGTTTCCTGTGTCTTAACTCTCTGTATCTCTCCAGCAACAGCAACATGGAAATGTGACAGCTCTGATTGGGCAGCCATCTGTGAGCTTTGATGGAAAGCACTGTGTGGTCTGGTATGTCTTTATACAGAAACATTAATTAATAGAATTCACTCTGGGTTCACCAACATTTAATTAACTGGATTAATTGAATTTCCACTGATTACAAAAAGTATAACAGCACCAAGTTGAAGGGACTACTTTATTGTTGCAATTATAAATGCTCCATTTCATTATGGTGCTAGTCCTCTACAACCCCAAGGATATATTCAGGGACAAGTGAGTCTGTTGGAAGTGACCATCTTTGTGGCATGGCCTTTTATTCATTCACTAGCGCTTATGATGGCTCTGCTGAAGCTTTGTAATTATACTCAGTGATTATTATCAGAGTGTGATAGGCTTGGTGCAAATAATATGCTGCTTTATTTTCACCTTCCTATTGATCTCCCACTTGGAAATATGCAGGTGAAGGGGCACTTTCTTCTAAAAATAATAAAGTTCATTATTTATTTTTTATGATCAAGAAAACAAAACAGGCCATTTATAGAAAATTGGCAAAATACAGTAAAATAAATAAAACATAATAGATAACATATGTTAAATACTTAGTATTTCCTAAGCAATGTCCTAATGCCTTATTTTCAAAATCTTATAAATCAAATGTTCACAGCAATTCTATGAGAGCATTATCATGAGTATTACTGTTGTTGTGATTCATTTGTATAGTAAAGGAAATTGAGGTTCTGAAAGGTGAAATAACTTTTCCAAAGTCACACAGCTAAAAATAAAATTTATAATCTCATCTTTGAGAGACATGCACTTTTAATATTTTAAGTTTTTTTCTCCACACAGACATTTTGTTTGTACCACGACTGTGCTAAGCAAGTTAAACACTTCATTTCTGTTTGTGACAAAACTTTGAGATGAGTTTAATCATTCCTATTATAGAGAAAAGAAAACTGAAATAATTTATGGAGATTAATTGGTTCAATGTCATACAACTAGTAAATGTGAGAGCCTAGTGTACAACCCAAGTATTTCTGACTCCAAAGAATATAGCCTATCCAATATATATTGCTGTCCTACTTTTTCAACAATATTAAAAATTGTATTAGTGCTGAGATTTAGGCCATAGACTTCCAGACACCAAGACTATGTTCTGTTCATTGGATCATCCTCCCACTTAAAGATTCATATTCTGTTGCACACAATTCTCCCTACATAGTATAAAAAATACATCAAAGTTTTGTAAACAAAGTTACAATGCGTTTAAGTTATACATACATACACACACACACACACACACACACACACACACTCTACAGCACCTGATACAGTGGGAACAGAGTAGAGATTTGGAAAATGTTTATCGAATGAATAAATGACTATGCAAGTACTAATAATCCATTCCCATTGTGGATATGTAGAATTTTTTAAATTTAGATCTATGGTAAACCACACTGACTGTGAATGATGGCAGATTGAATACATACAACTATTTCTCCTATCTCCTGAAACCTCACTGAAAATTCCAGTCATGGAAATTTTAAAGCATAAAGGAGAGAGGCAATAGGATAGGAGATGATAGGAGCAAGTTTTTGAAAGTTGGAAAGCAAAATGATGAGTAGTAAGTGAGTTAGTAGATATGACAGTGTAAAATTGTAAGCCGGTAGCAAAATAAATGGAAAATCAAACCAATATTCAATGTGGAACCCAACAGGGACTCAGAAATCAGTGGTATCAGGTACCTGGGCAAGTAGAAATTAAGATTCTGCTATAGAGAGAAAGATTGTTTGAAAGAGCCAACTTTATATTTCCACATGGTTGCCCTTCCTACCCTTAGGAGAAGATTGTAGGTCAATTTTCCACAGAAGGAAAAAGAGACTGTCTTGAGACTAGAGGATACCAGGCACATTATGATGTGCTATAATGAACACACAACTGTTCACTTGAGGGCAGGCCATGGGTAAAAACTACTCACCAGCATAGACTCTCAGTGGGAAGAAGGAAAGGAATTTGTCTGTGGCCTCATTCTTATCCAGCCTTTCACTGGTCAGCGCAAGAGAGGCCCCTGATCTGGGTCCTGTTTTTTTAAAGGTCCTGCAGAACTTGAACACACACACACACAGAGAGAGAGAGAGAGAGAGAGAGAGAGAGAAAGAGAGCGAGAGCACAGGGGCACGTCTGTCACTCAGGATTTGGCACAAAGCAACCGTTAACCCCAAACTCTCACCACAGATACTACACAGGCCCCAGGGAAATGCTTCCCCACATCTCTTACCCTGTGTAGCATTTTTGTGCGGATGCCCATGGGTCACTGCTAATGCAAAGATGAACGTGCTATAGGATCTGACATGATTCCACCAGTGGGAATACTTAGGTCGGAGAAAAAATAAATAGTGAACTTGTTAAAACTTTCTTCTCAGATAGCAGAAGTGCAGCAGACTCTTGCATGACAAACTATTCTTTCATGAAGTATTGAGTGTCCTTTTCCTTTGGGTACCTCTTCTATATTTTGGAAGTGCCCACATGCTTAGAGTGCCAATAATGGAACACTAGTTAATGCAGTATTTTCAATGACTTATGGAGTTTGAAGAACATTTTACAGTATTAAGCAATAAACATATTACTCTTAGATTTGTACAAATATTATGTCAGTCTGAATATAACATGTGAAGTGTGTTGTCAATTGTTTACATTGGCAACTAGATGAAGTTGGAACACTTGCTTGACAATAGTTTTTTTTAATAACAATGTTTAATGAGTTAATTATATTTTTAAAAAGAAATAAATGTTTTAAGATTTACTTGTCAATTTGATTTAATAAAGCCATTAATTCCAATGGCATTAATTCATATTTGTTTTTTCAGTTTAATAGAAAATCATAAAACTAATTTTTTATTACTTATTTAAAAGAAAAACATTTTTTGAAAACAGTAAAAATAATTTTACTTTTTATTTTATTACATTTATTTTAAATTACTTCTTTGATGAAAATTCACTGGATTCTTGTACAGTTGAGTAAATTATATGTCATATTTCAATCTTTTAAAGCACTATTATCAGTTCAACCTAAATTATATTAAAATCCTGATTATAATGATATAACTAGTGATTTTTTCCTGAAGCAGGCAAAAATAAGGATTATACTAGTTTATGAATTACATACATATGTTTATTTTTAATACTTATGGAAACATCACCAGTCCATCATCAGAATATCTATATATGCTTCATAAGTTATTAAATGTAGTCATCTTTAGTATTTACCAATGTTTATTCATATAAATAATATAACTTGATCCATCTCTTTACATCTTGTCATTTTGAATGTACACTTGTCAAAATAGGAGACATAACTATTTTTAATATTATAGTTGATTAATTTGGCATAACTTTTAAATATTTCGATATATTGCTTTATAGTCTTGTCAGACTCTATAATTTTTCACAGCTGACCTGGTGAAAAATTGTCACATAGGGCATTAATTTTATTCTCTTCCTGAATTCTGCTGCTAAGTCCTCCCAGGAAGCTGCAGAGGAAGTCTGACCTCGTGACCTAAGGCATGCTATTTCATTTCAGTAGGAAGCAGTGTGAAGAGCCATAGCTTAATAGGTATAGTTTGGGCAGTCCTGGATGTTGGAGTCTCCAGAGCTCCCTCTGCAGCAGGTACCACTGAAGCCATCCGAAGCCCAGTCCTCACCCTGAGGGAGGCTCATACAGCGGGTGGCCAGAATGTCTATATGGCACAAGCAGCTAAGGCATACAGCTGGACAGACCCAAGTGAATATAGGAAGACACATAAACTGGGTCTGATTATACTTGTTAACAACTTCCTGTTACTTAATGCAAAATAAAAAATACCACATCACCCTCAACATGTCAATCCTGACCCATTCCTACTTAATCCAGAGGCCCTGGGAAATGAATCTAATAGCTGCCTCTCAATTGCCTACTCAACCATCCCCACTCATACGCAACAAAAGTGTACATAGCTCCATGTGGCATTTAGTCATATGAGGGTGAGTACTCAGGTCATTTCAGTTCAGCATAGAGCCCTCCAGTTTGGCAGTAAGCAGGAGAGAGATGAGCTGAGACCGGTACCCAATAGCAGTCCATATCTCCTTAGCACACAGGCTAAGCACCTGGGCCATAAGAGCAAGACCATCGGAGCAGGAAAATTTCGAGATGAGTTTAATCATTTCTATTATAGAGAAAAGGAAACTGAAATAATTCATGGAGATTAATTGGTTCAATGTCATACAACTAGTAAATGTGAGAGCCTAGAGAACAACCCAAGTACTTCTGAATCCAAAGAATATAGCCTATCCAATATATACTGCTGTCCCACTTTTTCAACAATATTAAAAATTATATCAGTGCTGAGATTTAGGCCATAGACTTCCAGACACCAAGACTATGTTCTGTTCATTGGATCATCCCCCCACTTAAAGATTCATATTCTGTTGGACACAATTCTCTCTACATAGTATAGAAAAGACATCAAAGTTTTGTAAACAAAGTTTCAATACATTTAAGTTACACACGCACACACATACATATATAGTACAGCACCTGATATAGTAGGAACAGAGTAGAGATTTGGAAAATATTTATCGAATGAATAAATGACTATGCAAGTACTAATAATTAATCCATCTCCTATTGTAGATATGTAGAATTTTTTAAATTTAGATCTATGGTAAACCACACTGTCTGTGAATGATAGCAGATTTAATGCATACAACAATTTCTACTATCTCCTGAAACTTCACCGAAAATTCCAGTCATGGGAATTTTAAAGCATAAACATAAGCGTAAAGGAGAGAGACAATAGGATAGGAGATGATAGGAGTAAGTTTTTGAAAGTTGGAAAGCAAAATGATGAGTAGTAAGTGAGTTAGTAGATATGACAGTGTAAAATTGTAAACTGGTAGTGAAAAAAATGAAAAATCAAACCAATATTCAATGTGGAACCCAACAGGGACTCAGAAATCAGTAGTATCAGGTACCTGGGCAAGTAGAAATTTAGATTCTGCTATAGAGAGAAAGATTGTTTGAACGGTTTTTTAAATTTAATTTTTTTAATTCAATGCATCAAAGAAAATATTTTCTCAGAGCTCATTTGCTTTCTCATTTATTTTCAAAACTACAAGAAAGAATCTTGACCTGGACATCTATGTATGGTTATTTACCAGGCCACCTGGCAGAGATGTTTCGAGTCCCACATTCTTGGGCCTGTCTGTTTGACAGTTTCCCTGAACTCTTCATTGCTCTAGCACTCTCTGTGTGGTCAGTCTAACTAAAGTGAGAGAGCAGCACAGTGAAAGAAGGAATCATTTGAAGGGAAGAAGAAGTAGTCTCTTAAAAGCCACCACTAAGTACTCTAGCGAGAAGGTATGAGCCATTATCAGACTTAGAGGGCACTAGGTGCCTCAAGGTGACTGATGGTCCCCTACCTATCTTAGCCATTATTCTCTGAGACAAGCGTGGAACCCAAATGCCCGGCAGTCCCAGGATATGTACACATATATCCTGTCCATATGGATGGGTCCATGATTTAATGCTAACAAACGTATCTCTAGGAGAAAAATAGATGTACTAATCAACAAAGATTTAAGCTGTGGAAAGAATCATCAATCTTCTCTGCTGTAATGATTACTTTGCCTTCCTTTTCTGTAATGTGATATTTTAAAACACATTTTTTATTGTCTATGCTTACTTTTCAGTTTTTACACATTAGAATCCCTAGTTGAATTTCTTCTGACTATAGTGCAGAGTATTGTAGGTGCATCGATTCAAGAGTCTATTCTAAGAAATTAATGTGAATTTAATTACTGTCACCCATATAGATCTATCTGACTATCTATCTATCTATCTATCTATCTATCTATCTATCTATCTATCTGTCTGTCTATGGACATGTAGGTGCAGGTATTTTTAATTTAGAAGTTAGAATGTATTTTTCGTCTAATACAATGCATGCTTCTTTCAGAAAATATTTATTAAGCATTTAATAGTTTGAGGAACTCTAGTTGAACTTTAACACATAGTAGGTAATGAAATATATATTTTTAGAAAGAAGAAAATAATTAATGCCAACAGAGAATTCAAATAGGATGTGAATGCTTCCTGAAAGGCACTTGTCATTTCAACAAACCTGCTTTTGCAAAGCCATGTTGAATGCAGGGACCTTGATGCCATCAACATTTTTTTATTTGCTGTAAATTAATGGGTGGAGCAGACATTTACTATATTCCTTGGCCCCACTCCATCCCCGACTCCACTCAGAATATTCAATTTAAGAGTGTATTGGACAGCAGGGATGAAGTAAGAGTCTGAAGTCTTTTTTTATGTAAAACTGGATCACTAAAAATTGTTCTGACATCTTGACACATTAAAATAGCTTTTCCTCAAAGTGGTCAAGTCAGATAATAGAGCTTCATCAGCTAATTTGGAGTGTGGTGTTTGATGCCTGGGCCCTTATCTCTCCTCTGTATTTGAAAGCAAACATTGAGAAAATACTACAGGAACTAATTAACACAAGAAATATTAGCAGAGATGGGTGTTCTTGAAGCCCAGAAGAGAAGGACATTACTGGAGAACACAGTGTTCCCAGGAGAGTTGATAAGAAGGTGAGACCTGGGCTGGATCTGAAGGATGAAAGAGAGAAATGACATGAACAAAGGCACTGGGGTTTGTTTAAGGGGCTGGATTGAAGTGTTCACGTTGGATAGTAGTGAAAGATAGGGAGAGAAAGAAAACTGATGCAGGACTGCAGAACAGCTAAGCTAAAGAGATAGAACTTTGCCCTGATGACAGACGGAAAGAATTCCTTGTAATTTTGGGTGCCTGTTGTACTGAATATTTAAAGAAAGTATTTGCTGAAAATATTATAAGATGGGCTTAATAAAATAATAATTACCTTTTATTTGATTCTATTCCCACTAACAACAATAGCTAACATTGATTGAGTTCTTAATATACCAAGTGCTATGTCAGTCTTCTTGTCTCATTTAATCTCTACAACTACTCTGAGCTCCATGTTTTATGGTTTAGGGAACAAACAAAAGGTTCAGTAATTTGCACAAATTATGGAAGATGAAATTGGTGGAGCAAAAGTGTGATCCCCGAGAAGTATGACTCCAACACCCACACCTTAACCATGAAGATATTCTGCATCTCCAAGAAGTCTTATAAGAAAATGGCTTCTCTTGTAGCTTACCTAAAGTGATAGGCTAAGCTTACCAGACCAACTGGAGTAGTCTGTTATTGCTAATGGTATGATATTAGATGACTTCTTTTAACCCCAATGCCACAGAAAGGACAAACATTTAAAATCATAACTAGATTATTTATTACTTATGCAAACTTGTACAAGTTAATCTCTCTCTAACTATACTTATCTGAGAAAACATAGATAACAAGAATCCTGCTTTCATGGTTGTTGTGAGATTTAAAGAAATACATGTAAAGTATTTAGACAGGTACTTGGCGCATAGTGAACACTTAATATGAGTCTGCAATTATCTTCATTTCTTTGGGGGAAATATGTTCAATCAGCAATACAGTTTTAAATTAGCGTCCTATGTAGTTTGGATAGAGGGAGAGAATGTGATGAGTCTGTCCTAGTCTGGCTTGACATTTCAATCTTTTCTTACAATATCAGACTTTTGAGTTTTCAGGGATAACAATCATTATTTGCACTGTGGTAATTTTACCAAAGAAAATGCCACTTTTGGAGACCTCTCTAAGTGGCCGGATGCCCTTTCCCAAGTGGCAATCACCATATGTGATTTTTTTTAAACCTACTTGACACTGTCAAAATTTTCATGATTTACATTAATAGAAAAATCAGTTCTGAATTACAAAGTGATAGATACTCTAAAATTTAACTCAAACTACCTTTTTAGTTCATGATATTGAACCATATCTTCCTTCCATCCCCTCTCGATCCATCAGTTGGGTTATTCAGCTTCACCCAAAGGTTATTTCATCTTGATCTTTTCTGTTCATATCCTCTTATTCATCTCCTGGTGGTCTCTTAGAAGGTTTTTCACAATAGTCCTTTCAAAATGCATCTTCACAAACCCTTAAGCTCACTTTTCATGATCATCAGTGTTTTGTATTTTTTTACATTAAGAAAAAAAGGCAGTCATCAGGTAGAAGTTTCTTTCATCTTCCTTTTTTTTTCTTTCAAGCTCCCTCTAAATAAAAATTCCTATCTTCCCTTGAATATTTTTCTGTTACAAGCCTGGACATTTCAGTTCTGTTCTCCATGCTAACTCTTCATATTTGATCCCTCAGTTTCTCAGTTGTGTTTCAATCTCTTCCTCTCAATTTGATTCATGTATGATTGGCAACAACTCTGATGTATAAGTAAAATCACGCCAGATGACAACAAGGTGACAAATGAACTTTGAAATCTCAGTGATTTGCAGAAACTAAAGTATTTCTCATTCACTGTATATCCAAAGAATGTTAGCAGGGGCTCTGCTCCCCATGGTCACTCAGGGACATAGTCTGACCAAGACCCTAGCGTTTTTCAGTGTTACCATCTTACATATGGTTTCAGGAGTTGCCAGGGACAGGGAAGAGAGGTGCTAGAGTGTGGCTGGCACTGGCTGATAAGCATGACACCAGAACACTGTAGCACAGCCCCCACCCAGCTTTTTCTTGCTGAAAAGAGCCTTTTTTGGTTTGTTGCTCTGCTGTAACCATCTTCAAGTTGTTAATTTTGGATAAAGAAGCGTCACATTTTATTGTACACTAGGTCTCACGAGTTGTGTAATCCATCCTAAGGATGGCACAGGAACTCCTGTGACCATGAATTCTATCCAGACCTTGTTGGCTAGTTAGTACGTAGAGCACGGCTTTGATTTTTGCAAGTGTAGCTAAGAAATTTAGTTTTTTATGCACTATTTTCTGGCGAACACATAGTGTATTTTCTTCCACATGAAATTCCCTAAGCAGTAACACCAGTTCCATGCAAAAGTACTATGCTGAAATTTAAATAGCATGGCAAACAAACACTCTTCATGTGCCCAGCATGTTGAGTGATTCCCATTAGCCCAGCAGGTGCTATAACGTATGGATAAACACAGAAAGATGTGACATGCCTGCCCTCTAGAAACTTATATTCTAGAGTAGTGCATTTCATACTTTAATACAAATCTTCTTAGTAAAATGCAGATTCTGATAACAGATATGAGAGGGGGACTGCGGTTCTGCACTTTTATTATTTTTTAATTGAAATGAAAAATTGTGTATTCATGGTATACAAAATATTTTGGTATAAATGTTTACATTGTGAAATGGTTAATCAAGCTGGTTAATATACCCATTACCTCACATACGTATCATTTTTTGTGATGAGAACATTTAAAACTTACTCTTAGTACCAGTTGCATTGACTGATATCTGTAATCTCAGCACTTTGGGAGGCCAAGGTGAGTGGATCCCTTGATCCCAGGAATTCGAGATCAGCCTGGACAACATGATGAAAGTCTGTCTCTACTAAAAATACAAAAAATTAGTTGGGCATGGTGGTATGCACCTGTAGTTCTAGCTGCTAGGGAGGTTAAGGTAGGATCACTTGAGCCCAGGAGGTCAAGGCTGCAGTGAGCCAAGATCATGCCACTGCACTCTAGTATGGGTGACAGAGTGAGACCTTGTCTCAAAAAAAGGAACAAATGAAAAATCTACTCCTAGCAATTTTCAAGTATGTAATACATTAGTATGAACTGTAGTCACCATGCTGCACAATCAATTCCCAGAACTTATTTCTCCTACTGAACTGAAACTTTGATGCCTTCAGCCAACATCTCCTGATTCTCTCCTTTCTTTGCTTCACATTCACCCCTTGGTAGCCATCAGTCTACTCTCTACTTCTATGAGATCAACTTTTAAGATTCCATATAAAAACGAGATCATACGGTACTTATCTTTCTGTGCCTGGCTTATTTCACTTAACATAATGCCCACCAGGCTCATCTATGTGCCACAGATGACCTTTTTAAGGCTGAATAGCATTCCATTGTGTATATGGACCACATTTTTCTTTATCCATTCATCTATTGATGAACATTTAGTCTGATTCCATATTTTGGTTATTATGAATAATGCTGCAATGCACATGGGAGTACAGATACTTCTTCAGCATGTTAACTCTGTTTCCTTTAGATATATACACAGAAGTAGAATTGCTGGATCATATGATAGTTCTATTTTATTAAGAATAAATATTATTAAAATGTTCAGTCTAGCTAATGTAACCTATAAATTCAATGAAATCTCTATCAAAATTCAAATAATGTTTTTACAGAAATAGAAAATATTCTAAAATTCATATGTAGCCCCAGGAAACCCAAATAGCCAAGTGAATGTTTAGCAATTTTTGCATTTTTAATAAGCTCTCAAGTAATTCTGATGTTACTAGTTCATAGAACTGGACATTAGGTAGCAAGGTGCTAAATAATGCCGTAAAATAAACATATATAAGATAACAACAAATTAATGCAATTACACCTTCAAAGGCATTTCTGCTGCCAATTCATCCAATAAAATAAAATGTTTGTTCTGATTATTTTTTAAAAAGTGAGGATTTTTCTGTTTAAGATGTCTATCTTTCAGCAAATCTGTTTTCCTTTTGCATTTCCAATATGTTTGCATTCTTAATTTGAGAAGGGAGGAAAGGGCTCTTCTCATTTGCAAGTTTATTCTTGGTCTGTTTCCATAATTGGTAGTGTCAGAGGACTGTGATTAACGTTCTGTTTGTGAAAACCTGCTCACCTTAGAATATGCCATTTGGCAAAATCTTATCTTGCATCTGCTCTCTGACAATAGCCTCTTTGTTCTGTTTAGCCCAAGGAAAATGGCTACTGTGGGATCCCTGTAGATGGCATTGGCAGCAGAGGAATTAGAAGGTGTGCTCATCTGGAATTGCAAGAGAGAGGATAGATATCACATTCATAGGAGGTGGCACAATTCTGAGCCTGGGCTACAGCCGGGGTATCCTGAGGAATGTTTCTCTTCTTTCTCTCCCATCTCTCATCTCCCACAAAGTTGCAGTGTTACATTACTTAACTAGTTTCATGGCTTACAAACTGAGAAAAGTCAAATAATTTGTCTCAATAGCAGGGTGCAGCATAATAGCGTAAGGAAATTAAACGGAAAGAATTCAAAAAATTCTCCTGGGAAGATCCTATTTTTAAGCAGAGAGAAGAATCTATGAACATAAAAAGCTAATAGTACCTAGACTCTTGTTCTGATGGCCATTTCAAAGTGCCTGTTTTCCAACTGAAAATTTTAATACTCTGGCCATGCGTACTTATGTTATGCTATAAGACACTGTACAGTTTACCAAAGCATTTTAAATTATGTCATATCACTTTATAGTGAGGGAAACATTTGAAGAAGGCAGGAACCATGAGATCTTTGTCATGGATGAAGAAATAGAGATACCAAGATAGTTACTTAGCTGTGGGCACAGCGCCACAAAGCAATGGTTCTGGAACTGAAGCCCAGGTATGATTCCCTATCCCAATGTTTGTTACGGATTAAAGCACATGTCTAGCCTTTCATTCTCAATCACTCTATCTTTCACTTTATGTATGTGCTACATAAGTAGTATTGTTAAATCTGTCTTGTTTAGTTTAATACGTTTAAATGAGCCATTGTTTTTTATTTTTCTATTTTACATGAGGGAAAAAGAGAAAGAGCAAAATCTGTTTTGATTGTGCTAGAAATATCTTATAGTTATTTATTCACTTTGGGAATGCAGTGCTGTAAATTATAAAATTAATAACAGTGTGGAACTTTTTCAAAAATTAACTGATTCACATGGGGTTTTGAAGAAAGTTTATTATTTTTTTCCACATTTTTTATGACTACATTTATTACTAAAATTTTTTATTACTAAAACTTAAAATACAGAATAATATAAAGAATAATACAGTATTCCTACATGTACCATATATATTCAACAATTATTAAGATTTTGCCATAGCAGTTTTAATTATTTTTCTATATCATTTCAAAGTAAGTTGCCAGGTCATCCCTGGGCCCTATAAATTAAGGTCAACTTTTCTATATAAAATTGCTATGACACCTAAAATAATTAACATTTGACATTGCTTTTTTAAATTCATACCTGAGATTCTGATTTTTAATAGGATAAAATTTATATAATTTACTCATATTGCTTTTCAGCCATCTTTTATTATCTGTCACCATACTATTTGGGTCTGAATTTTATATTTACCTATTGTTGTTGTTTAATTCTAATTTTTATCAGATGGTTTATGATTTCTTTTGCTTTTTGATCTTAAAAGATAAGTAAATTGGGAAGGTTGTAACTGCATATTAAATTGTTAGCTAATTATACTCTATAATAATTCATAAATTTATACTTATGCACATGGACATATCTAATTGGACAGAATAACTTCCAGTTCCCTTTCATAAAAAATGAAGAATTATGAACATTTTAGTTTCATTCTCTTCAGATTTTTCTTATTCATGACTAGTTTACCTGGGTGTCCTAGTTTTCTTGCTCTTTCAGGGTGTGTGTGTGTGTGTGTGTGTGTGTGTGTGTGTTTGTATGTGTGTCAATCATGCCAGTTGGATATTTTTATTGGAAATAGACCATCCTCACACATATCCACCAAGTAGCGTTTTAAAATGTAGCTGACAAGAGAGACATATTGGAAACAATGAAGATACTAATGAAAAATTATAAAGTATGTCACATCCATACAATGGAACGTGTGATGAATCTACACATGGAATGGAGGGCACTCAAAATGGTAACTATGTGGAGGTGATAGGTATGTTAATTAGCTTGACTGTGGTGATAATTTTACAATGTATATGTATATCAAAACATTAAGTTGTACATCTTATATACGTACAATTTTATATATTGTTATACTTCAATAAAGTTGTTAAAATATACTCAAAACTCAATTTCTTAATTATTTTACTAGATTTACTACTGTCTAAACTCGAGTTATTTACCTCTCTTGTATCTATATGATGGAAATACTATATAATGGTGGACTACTGTATTTCTCTTTCCATCTCCATATTCAGTAATGTCAGATATGTTGCTTGAAATTGGCCATAGTAAGAATATTTACACCACAGGAAGCAGCAAACACTATAACTAAGGGTCTGTATACTGTTGTTGGTTTCTTGGTCTTTTGGGTTTTTATTGTGTAAACTTAACAAAGTGAAGAAAACATTAGTAATGTTGATTATACTTTAAAATGTTTTTAACAGTTAATCATGCAGAGCACAGAGGAGAAAATAGCCTTAGTATTCGGCAAAGAAGCCATTGATAAACCAGTGATATTCTGACATATGTATTTCTTGTTTCAGTTTCACTGTCCTCATTCACGTGAATGAAAAGATTAACCCATATTCATGTTGGAACTACACCTGGGGACTAGGTTGTTAAACATTTACCAACACACCATAATCAATCCTTCAGTCATACACCATGCAGCTAAAAATGCTTACGTCTTCTTTATACCCAATGTGCAAGGGAATAGAAATCTGATGCAGAACTAGTTAAAGAAGGTTACCATATAGTACTAGAAAAAAAGGGTGAAAACAGAAGGACTAAGACAGTTCCTGTTAAGATATGACTGCCAGCAGTTTTTGCAATGGTGAATTCCGTATTTATTGAACTTAGGCCTAGATCTGAGAGTTAGGGCTATTCCATAGGGCAGGATGCATTTCTACTAGAAAAATACACCTAAGAAGATACCATGTTTCCCAGCTTGTTTGAATGAGCTCCATTTTTTCAGTTTCTAAGGCCATTTCATATAAACAGTTCTGCAAAAGCCACCAACAATGTTTGCTCCTCTTTGCAAATGTGTATGTATGCAAATGACGTCTCATTTCATCCTTTCTCCCACATTTACCTCAATTCTATTTAACTGTGAAAAATTTGGTCCTGCTCTCACAAATCATGACAGTTCTAAAAGATCATCTAATCCAAGAAGAAATCAGATTCCACCAGGATATTTCCTGTACTTCTAAAATCCACCTGAGTCAAGAGTGACAGAAGAAAATGGTTTCTAGTTGGAAGACAAGTGCTCTAATTGTCAGGTTGTAGGAGACATGATGTCAGAGTTCTTTACCAGACAGCTGGAAGGCTGGTGTGTGGACTCAGAGAAACTCCTTGTGTTTGTCCAGTTTAATAGGTGCCTTCATGCACATCACCACATTGGGTCCTACAATAGTCCTTTGAAAATGTCAGTTCAGCAACATTTAGTAAGAACCACTGAACCAGGGGTTACTATAGAAGTGAAACACACAGAATTGGATAAGGCATTGCCATAATATAGAAATGGGTGCTCCCAAACAGTGCATTTTTAAATGGCTCTGCAAATGGAGGAAGTCTGACAGCTAGAACGCTGTTGAGTAAGAACAGCCTGTGCCCCCCAGAGACCAAGCCCTATCTTGTAGACCAGCTTCTGGTGTTTCTGGGCCTGTTGGCCCTCAGATCCTTCTATTACCCTTTGTCTGACATACAGGTACTCTGTAACAAAGGGTGAGAGAAGGCTGACTCTTGAAATCTTTGTTTACTAGGCTGCCAGTTCATTAGGCTTCTTACTGGATTTGAACAACAGAGGAACTGATACAAGACTGGGGTATGGAAAAAAGGAGAATCCAGGGTATTTCTCTCCTTTCTGTGCCATGGATATCTTCCCCAGCATGTCTAAGTCTCTTCCATGGCTCCAGCTCACTCCAGAAAGCTCTTCCAAGGTTCACACTTCTATCAGGTGACCTTGTCCCTGGGCTCCAGGAACGCCTGCTCCCTATGCCTCTCCAGCCTAGGAATGGTATTACTTTCTTCCCGGTGCTCATCTCTAGGTAACCTCACTGTGAACTATTTGATGAGATTTCTGTGTTCCTATTTAGATCCTAATACAGAGATCACCAAAATTCAAGATCCATAGATCTCACTGCAACAATAATGGCAGCTAACATATGCTGAAACTCCATGAGGTTCCAGGTACTATTCTGAAGATTAGAGATTCTCAGGGTAGGCATTATTGTTATTCCACTTTACAGATGAAGAGACTGTGACACTGTATATTTATATTATCCTCAAATTTATTGTAAATTTTATTTAGAGTTCCAGTCAAGTCTCAACTGGGTTACTGGAAAGCAAGGAAAGTGTTATTTGTCACTGTTTCTACAAAGCATTAAACAAACATCTATGTTCTCAAAAGGCCAACATAGTGGTGCCTTCTGTATTAAAGAAGATAAATCAAAGGCATTCAAATCTTGGAGACCAAGCCATAGTTGTCCATGTCAGCCACCCCTTTCCACACACAGAATTACCTTCCTTTACTAAAACTTTCAGGACCTGAATTTTATTTTGTTAATGAAGGCAGAAATATGAAATGTATTATGTCTACATCAATTGGGATACATAAAGAATCATACAATCACTCACAATCTAGACTAGAAAAGGCAGGTTTCCCAGAGCAAGGTTAATAACATGCCTTCATATGCAGTCACAGTATTCATAGATTCTTTGGTATTGTACTAATAAAATGGGATAGTTCCCTGTCCCCTCTCCCAGGATGGAAAACAGGGATGTGGCTTGTCTGTTTGGCTGCCTTGCACTCAAACCCCTTACAGGAGGAGGATCATGCAGACAGGCAGGTCAGGAACTGGGGCAAATGCTTTTGGGCTCCAGCCCCAAGGTAGCATCTATGACTCCCGAAGGCTGAGTAGGTGTGTTACAGTGCTTATTTAGCTCTGTCATCCACAGAGGGCTTAAACGTTAACCAGCTCAGTGTCTTCTTGGTACCCAGGCTCCTGTCTGGCATCCAGGAAGAATCAGATCACATGGACAAATCGAAGGATGGTGAGTGCAGGGGAATTTATTTTTGGATGGAGGTGGCTCTCAGCAGGATGGATAGAGAGCTTGAAAGGGGATGGAGTAGAAAGATCTTCCACCCAGAGATCAGCGGCCCCATAGCCAATCTCATCTCTGACCATCCCCAGCCAAACTCCTCAACATTCAGACACTCCTTCTCTTCTTCTCTGCTGCACTGCTCTTCTGTTCCTATGCTGTTCTGCTCATGGAGCCTGGGGTTTGGGGGATAAATGGGTATGGGATAAAGGGGTGTTGTGGGTCAAAAGGCAACATTTGGGTGTGAAAACAGAAATGCCTGTTCCCATTTAGGGCCACAGGTGTCCAGACTTGAGGATGGAGCCTTTGCCAGGGAACCACCCTCTTCTACCCAGTATCTCCCTGCCTACTGTCCATATCACTAAAAGGACAGGAATTTCCCTGATAATGTCAACGAAAGCAGTGGTGTCTACCCCTCCCATTCCCAATTCTTGTCTCGAGTAATGCATAATTGTGTGAAGTTAAAAAGGGATCCCACCAATGATTAAAAGTGCTTATTCATAAAATCACCTTAGTTTCTCGGAGCTGAGCACAACTCTGAATGATGAGAGTGCCACCAGAGTCCACGTGTCAGAATATAAAGCATCTCACCTTTTTACCAGAGCAGTACTTTATGTTTATTACCCCTGCAAATGTGTGTGAAATATATACCACTGCCTTTTGTCAATACCATTTTCATCACCACCAAAAGCCAATTTAATAAGCTCAGTTCATCGGACCTATCCCTTTGACTACTTCCTTTCCCAAAGGGAAATATAATCCATTTTAAACCATTTGGATACTTAAAAGGTTCTTTTATGTGCAGTCTCAGTTCATTATGAATGGAATACATTTTATTCTTCTGTTCCATTTACTCTGGCTACACACTGTATTGGATTTAAGATGCAATGTCTCATTGTATTTTTAGTCAGGAAATAATTTTCCTGAGTGCTCATTAAACTACTTGAACTTGGCACTTGCTGCTTGCAGTTGCCACATATCAAAACCCATCAGCACTCAACAGCTTTTGAAGCTAAAGGTTGAGCAATGACCAGGAGTTAGGTTACCACAAAGTGGCCCTCTGGATAAGTCACCAGAAGATACACATTTCCCAACACTCATCACAATGGTATTCTGCACTTCATTTTGCCTGTGTTGCTCTAATGCTGAAAGAATAATGCTGGGGAAAATATGCCTTTTTTGGTCACCATTAATAGAAAACAAAGAGATTTTGTAATTTAGAATATGTGTACCATAAGCAGAAAAGACTGAAAAATGAAAAAATATTGTTGACTTTTTTGTTGTTTATTGTTACTGTCTTTGGCTTTCAGATGATATTTATATGTGCAATCCAATTAGGCATTTGACTTCAAAATTTAACTCTGTTAAGGCAACCACTGTCATTGTTACTGGAATTATTAACTACTGTCTGTTGAGTACTTTCTATATGCTCAGCATAGTGCTAAACACTTTTATGCATTTCCACAGTTAATTTTTACTCCATCTCTAAAAGTATTATTTGCCCCATTTTACATATGCAAAAATTGAGGCTCAAAATACATTGGTCAAGATCTCACTACTATTTAATCTAAGAATTGAAATGAAAAACAAGGCCTTCTCCAGGTTCCATATCATTATTATCTCCCTTTAATAAGTCAATATAGTAAAGCAGCTGCGTTAGAAATTGACATTCACTAGGAAGAAACCTGTTACTGATTATTATAAAATTTAAGAAAACAATTCAAATTCTATTGCCTACATTTTTTCCAAAGTTACTAAGGAGGAAGTTACCTATTAGTGAGAAAACAGTTTCATAGGCAACATAAATTCCATTTCTAGAGAAACTAATTCAGGTAGCACTCTTTCTTGAAATTTCTTGCTAGATAGCTGATTATGCTACAGACGGAGTGCAAATGCCTGTTCCACCTTCTGAAAGACTCTGGACGTGTCTCAGTAAACTTTAGTACATAGCTTGTGCTGTGTAAATACTGAGCCCAGATCATTTTTGTTGCCCACAACAATAGCAGTGGAGAACAGAGAGACATTTTGCTACTCCACTGGCAGACACCCTTTAAAAAATGCTTTGGTTTCTTCTTCACTTAGCCCCAAGGACCCTATTTTGTTTTATTGGACATAAGAGGGAAATGGAAGTACTGATGTTTGGATATTGATTTAAACTCATCAAGCCATAGCAATTGTCCCCTTGATAAAACTAAGCCTTTCGAAGTTATAATTTGCCAAGATTTGTCTGAAGAGAGAAATACAAAAATATCTTTGTGCTGAGAAGGTCTCTCGATGGTAGGAGATGATTCGTGCTGCCCTCCCTTTCTCATACAAGTAATAACACTGAAATGTAATCTAGAAAGCGTTGCTGTGTGGAATAAAGATATAACATGCAGGTGACCCAATCCAGTTGGGAGAGACCACCATGATGTGGTGCTGGAGCTCAGCACCCTCGACAGGAGATGCGTGTACACTGAGCAGAGATATGTTTTAATCAATTTTGGTTTGTATACAGATCATTTTATGGTCTGGGGTCTGCTGAGAAAAGATGCTTATTCTAATTTCTTGGCATGCTCTTTTTCTCTTTTTCACTCCAAATAAATATTAATAGCTCCTGGCTCCTGTCTATGAAATGCTAAAATAATTCAAAAGTGGCTAGTAAATGTCGATGGGATCAAAAATTAACCATAATACATCTCCTTGCCCTTCTAGTCCATTTGAAAGCCCTTGGCGCAAGAGTTTATATTGCATTATCTCAAATATCCTTCTTATATCGAGGTACTAGGCTATTTTTTCCATGCATATAAAGACCTCTTAGGACCAGGAGAATAGGGCTTCAGCTCTCCACACTGAAAACCTAGTTAACTTGTTTCTTTATAACTTCTTTTTGATTTGATGCAGTCCTTCCTGAAAGATGTAAAGCCCTCAGGGCTTAACCAAAATTGAGAAGTCCACTCAATACAGTGTCTGTACATCTGACCATGTAGTATTGAGAGGACTTCTCAATTTGGTTTAGTCAAAATCTAGCCACTCACATCTGCTAACACACTTCTGTGTCAGTGTAGGTTACCTCCAAATGCTTGCTTCCCTGCCTAGCAAGATAGAAAAAAATGCAAATTAAATTTGAAAGCTTCAATTGACACAATTATTTCAATATATACTAGAAACCAGCACTGTGATTGGCCCTGGGAATATAATAGAGATAAACATGATCTTTACCTCATAAAACTTACATGCTACTAGCAAGGAAACAATCCAAAAAGAGTTCATTAATAAACACAAAATTAACAAATAATGTGCTAAGAAGCACACAACAGGGTCCTGAGATACCAGCTAAAGGGCTTCTCCTTTAGAGTGGTTCTCAGGGAGGATCTGAAAACAAGAAAATGCCAGTATGGGAAAACGAATGGGGAAGAAGTCACCAGCAGAGGAAAACAAATGTGTGCAAAGGCTTTAAAGCCAGAAAGGGCATGGCTGGGGACATGAAAGAAAGCTAAAAGTGACTGGAGCCCAGAGAATGAGTAGGAGAGTGGCTTCAAATACAACTGGAAGGTTGGCAAGGGCTGAAGTAAGAAGGTAGAACATGGGGATATGGCATTGATTACAAGTCCAATGAGAAGTCATTAAAGAGTTTTAAGCAGGGAAGATATGTAATTAGACTTGAATTTTTAAAAAATGTCTCTGGTCACTGCATAGAGAATGTATTTTAAAAAACACCTTTATTTTAGGTTCAGGTATATATGCATGGGTCTATTATATAGGTAAATTGCATGTCATGGGGGTTTGGTGTACAGACAGTTTCATTGCCAAGGTAAGAGGCATAGTATCCAATATGTGGTTTTCCAATCATCACCCTCCTTGCACCTTCCGTGTTCAAGTAAGCCCCAGTGTCCGTTGTTTCCTTCTCTGTATCCACGTGTACTCAATGTTTAGCTCTGACTTATAAGTGAGAATATATGATATTTTGTTTTCTGTCCACGTATTAGTTTGCTTAGGATATGGCCTCCAGCTCCATCCATGTTGCTGCAAAGAACATAATCTTATTCTTTTTTTGTGGCAGCATAGTATTTCACGGTATATATGTACTACATTTTCTTTGTCCAGTCTACCATTGATGGGCATTTAGGTTGATTTTATGTCTTTCCAATTGTGAATAGTGCTGTCATGAACATACACATGCATGTGTCTTTATGGTATAATAATTTTTATTTCTTTGGGTACATATCCAACAATGGAAACCCTGGGTCAAATGGTAATTCTATTTTAAGTTCTTTGAGAAATCACCAAATGCTTTCCATAATGGCTGAACTAATTTACATTCCCACCAGTGGTGAATATGCATTCCCCTTTCTCCACAAAGAATCCATACTAACAGGGAAGTCAGAACTGGTAAAATAAGCAATTGCAACAGAGAGAGTTACACTCATTTAAGATATATATGCAGTGACAGGGAATCACTGTGGACACTGCAGATGGCATTGTAGTGGGGAATGAATTCTATCCCTTTCCTTTCACAACTCCCAACCTATCCTGTGATGTAAAAGGCACATCCAAAAATGCAGAGGCATTGCTATTTTCCCACCTACAAAGCCAATGAAATGTCAAAAACTAATGAAGGGACTTTTAACTCTTAGGTGCCAGGGTTCAAGTTGTAAAACATCTAAACTTAGCTATTCTCTCAAACAACTGACATGTTCAATTGTGAATGGTAAGTTTCAGGAGTTCCTTGATTCTGGAACAAAACTTATTTGTGAATATCAAGATTCCTGTCCACCCAGTTCAGGTCTTCAAAAATTAGAGTAATTCTTGCCAAACAATCTTGTACCATGTACGCTAAAAGAATAGCACAAGAAATACACATGGAGTATTTTTATAAAAATGCTTATTGAATGCCTACCCTGAACTTGTCATTTATGGAGAACTTACCACGTATAAGGCATTGTTCTAAATGC
This sequence comes from Sapajus apella, assembly GCF_009761245.1. Lineage (NCBI taxonomy): Eukaryota > Metazoa > Chordata > Mammalia > Primates > Cebidae > Sapajus > Sapajus apella. Next base: position 3,907,831 of record NW_022436941.1, read on the forward strand.
TTTATATTATTAACTTATTCAATCCTAAATCAACCCTGTGTGTTGGTATTTATTTATATTGGCCCAATCCATAGATGAGGAAACTGATGCCTAGAGTTGTTGAATAACTTCCTGGGGGCCCACAACTAATAAAAGAAGGAGTTAGGATTAGAAAAAAGTGAGTTTCATTTCCAGACTTCATAATATATAGGAATAATTAGGGAAAGCAAGGTATTTGTGGGTTCTGCTTCATTCCCTACACTGAGACAAGGCTAGTGCTTACTGCATGAGTAAGAATTTCTGAAAAGTCGTGGGGTTCAAGTCTCCTGGAGATGATAATACCAAAACCAGAATAATTTCTGTAATCAACAAATTCAGCCATGATACTTTCATTAAGATTCTGATAAACAATAATTAAAGGTTAATTTTAAACTTTTTTTAAAAGCAAGCACAAATAGTTTTTAAATAAGAAAATCTTACAAAACCAAAGCCATCTTTTTCTTTTCTAAGTGAAAGCAAACATGTTTTCTTGCTGTTGCTTTCTTGATTGGCTGAAAGCCCAAAGTACATTATTTCTCAGACATAATTCCACAGAGAGGAAGAAAATTTTCCCTACAGGGCAAATGCTTTGGAGATGTTTCTTTTCAACTAAGTGCTACAACGTCCTCCCTCTCTTACTGAAAACTGTAAGAGAAAAAAGAGGCATGAAAGAACCCTGAGCCAAATATCCAGATAACTGGAGAGGCAGAGAAAAAACGAGAGTTGTCTAAGAGGACGGAATTTTATTTTAGTCAAGAATAATAAAAGTAATTTTTTGTTGTGTGTTCAGTGCCTTAGAGTTTACAAAGTATTTTCATATCTATGCACTATTTTACAAAGGACTTAAAATAGCCTTGTGGAAAAATTAGAGGAGGATTAGACCTATTTTTTCTAATAAGAAAGTTAAAGTTAAAAGACATTAAGTTGTTTACCCAAGACCATACAGTTTGAAAAGAGCCAAAACTCAAACTTTGGTCTTCTAACCTTATTCCCTCTCATTTACCTTGCCTGCCTCTACAGTGATGAACTTTGGCAATCCATCTTAATTAGGTTTTTCTGGTGTTTTTTCCTACTTTTCTATGCCAAAGTGATAGAGGAAGTAATTATTAAAACTAAAACTAGAGAATCTTTATTTGCAGTTAGAGAAAAATTACTAGCAATGGCTTGTTCAGAATTCTGTTTAAAATTAGAATTGTCAGCCTTCCACTCCTGTCATGACAGAGAAACTGACACCACACGAACTCTCCAAAAATATATGAAAATATATTTACAGACATTGGACACATATTGGAAGACTCAATTTTTTTTCGAGACAGGATCTTGCCCTGTTGCCCACTTTGGGGTGTAGTGGTGTGATCGTAGCTCACTGCAGCCTCAATCTTTGGGCTCAAGTGATCCTCCCATCTCAGCCTACCAACTACCTAGGAGCGTCTGTAGAGATGTGCCACCTGTAGAGCAAGTATCTGTAGAGGCATGGGCCACCATACATGGCTAATTTTTAAATTTTTAGTAAAGAAGGGGTCTTGATATGTTGCCCAAGCTGGTATCCAATTCCTGAACTCAAGTTACCCTCACATCTCAGCTTCCCAAAGTGCTGAGATTATAGATGAAAGCCAGCACTCGGCCACAGTATTATTAAAGTGTCAATTTTCCCCAAAATTGATCAACAGTATTTCGGTCAAAAGCCATCAGGTTTATTTGTATAAATAAACAAGCTGATTTGAGAATTCATATGAAAAGGCAAAGAACCTACAGTATCCAAGATAATTCTGAAGAAAAAGAACAAAGCTGGATAAATATACTACCTTGTTTCAAGAATTACTATAAAGCTATTATTTTATCTTATGCATGCTTATAGTTTTACATTTTATAGTAATAAAACAATTTGGAACTGGAGTAGGTATAGATTAATGGAATAGAATAATGAGTCCAGAAGAAGGCCCACACATATAGAGTTGATTGATTTTTGACAGTGATACCAAAATTAATTAATAGGGAAAGAATCAGCTTTTAACAAGTGGCAAAAAAATAATTATGTATCTATATGAAAAAATAGTAACCTCAACTTCCTGCCACACACTATCAAAATGGGTCACAGACCCACAGGCAATGATTTATTAGTGAAGACCAGAAAAAAAGCACTAACTATAAAAGAAAAAAATAGAAACTGGTGCATTAGAGTTCTTAAAAATTAAGGCAGCTGTTTTTCTAAAAGCATAATAAGAAGCTGAAAAAGTAAGCCAAGAACTGGGAGAAAGCATTTGCAATATGAGTTTGGGCTGTAATTCCAAAACACAATCACAAACATCATAACCTCAAATGTTGAAATGCTAAATTCTCAAAACCTCTTAAGGCCTAAAATCCTAAAAATCACAGTCCTATTCCGCTATTGTTGGAAGAAACATTCTGTGTATGTCTTTAGGTCTATTTGGTCTATATCGTTATTCAGGTCCACCGTTTCTTTATTGATTTTTTTTGTCTGTATTAATTCATTGTTGAAAGGTGTTGAATTATCCCATTATTAAGGTATTGCTGATTACTTCTCTAATTATGTGAATATTTGCTTTGAACATTAAGATATTTTGATGTGGAATGCACATTTATTTAAAATTGTTATGTCAGCTTGATGAATTGACCATTTTATTATTATATAATGACCTCTTTGTCTTTTGTGACAGTTTTTGACTTAAAGTCTATTTTATGTGATATCATTAAAGCCACTTTTGCTCCCTTTTGGCTGCTGTTTGCATAGAATATCTTTTTTCATTCCTTCACCTTCAGACTATGTGTGCCATTAAAGCTACAGGAAGTATCTTATAGGAAGTATATTATTGGACATTGTTTTTAAATTAATTCTCTCATTCTGTCTTTTGATTGAAGAATTTAAACAGTTTTCAATTTAAGTAATTATTGATAGGTAAGAATTTACTATTGCTATTTCCTTAGTTATTTTCTGATTGTTCTACAGTTCCTTCCTTCCTTTATTTCTCATTTGCTCTCTTCCTTTGTGATTTGACAATTTTTTATAGTGATATGATTTGATGCTTTGTCTTTATCTTTTGTGCATCTGCTGGAGGTTTTTTTAAAAATTATTATTATTATTATAGTTCAAGTTCTGGGACACATGTGCAGAATGTTCAGGTTTTTAATGTAGGTATACACATGTCATGGTGGTTTCCTGCACCCATCAACCCATCATCTACATTAGGTATTTCTCCTAATGCTATCCCTCCCCTACACCCCCATTCCCCAACGGGACCTGGTGTGTGACATTCTATTACCTGTGTTCTTGTGTTCTCATTGTTTAACTCCCACTTATGAGTGAGAACATGCGGTGTTTGGTTTTCTGTTCCTGTGAGAGTTTGCTGAGAATGATGGTTTCCAGCTTCATCCATGTCCCTGCAAAGGACATGAACTCATCCTTTTTTATGGCCACATGGTATTCTATGGTGTATATGTGCCACATTTCTTTATCCAGTCTATCATTGATGGGCATTTGGGTTGGTTCCAAGTCTTTGCTATTGTGAACAGTGTTGCACTACATACATGTGCATGTGTCCTTATAGTACAATGATTTATTTATAATCCTTTGGGTATATACCCAGTTAATGGGATTACTGAGTCAAATGATATTTCTGGTTCTAGATGCTTGAGGAATCACCACACTCTCCTCAATGACTGAACTAATTGACACTCCCACCAACTTCTCCACATCCTCTCTAGCATCTGTTGTTCCTGACTTTTTAATGATTGCTATTCTCACTGCCATGAGACGGTACCTCATTGTGGTTTCAATTTATGTTTCTCCAATGACCAGTGATGATGAGCTTTTTTCACATATTTGTTTGGCCACATAAATGCCTTCTTTTGAGAAGTGTCTATTCATATCTTTTGCCCAGTTTTTGATGGAGTTGTTTTTTTCTTGTAAATTTGTTTAAGTTCCTTGTAGATTTTGGATATTAGCCTGTCAGATGGATAGATTGCAAAAGTTTTCTCCCAATTTGTAGGTCCCCTGTTCACTCTGATGATAGTTTCTTTTGCTATGTAGAAGCTCCTTACTTTAATTAGATCCCATTTGTCAATTTTGGCTTTTGTTGCCATTGCTTTTGGTGTTTTAGTCATAAAGTTTTTGCCCATACCTATGTCCTAAATGGTATTGCCTCGGAATTCTTCTAGGGTTTTTATGGCTTTAGGTCTTAATATTCAGCTCTTTAATCCCTTTTGAGTTAATTTTTGTATAAGGTATAAGGAAGGGGTCCAGTTTCAGTTTTCTGCATATGGCTAGCCAGTTTTCCCACCACCATTTATTAAATAGGGAATTCTTTCCCCATTGCTTGTTTCCGTCAGGTTTGTTAAAGATCAGATGGTTGTACATGTGTGGCATTACTTCTGAGGCCTCTGTCCTGTTCCATTGGTCTAAATATCTGTTATGGCACCAGAACCATGCTGTTTTAGTTACTGTAGCCTTGTAGTATACTTTGAAGTCTGGTAGCATGAGGCCTCCAGCTTTGTTCTTTTTCTTAAGTAAAAAGAAAAAGAACAAAGCTTTTCTTTGTTGGCTATACGAGCTCTTTTTGATTCCATATGAAATTTAAAGTTGTGTTTTTCTAATTCTGTGAAGAAAGTCCATGGTAACTTGGTGGGGATAGCATTGAATCTATAAATTACTTTGGGCAGTATGGCCATTTTCACAATATTTATTCCTCCTATCTATAAACATGGAATGTTTCTCCATTTGTTTGTTCCTCTCTTATTTCCTTGAGCATTGGTTTGTAGTTCTTGAAGAGCTCCTTCACATCCTTTGTAAGTTGTATTCCTAGGTATTCTATTCTTTCTGTAGCAATTGTGAATGGAAGTTCATTCATGATTTGACTCTTGGTTTGTCTATCATTGGCGTATGGGAATGCTTGTGATTGTTGCACATTGATTTTGTATCCTGAGACTTTGCTGAAGTTGCTTATCAGTGTAAGGAGATTTCGGGCTGAGACGAGGGGATTTTCTAAATATATAATCATATCATCTGCAAACAGACAATTTGACTTCCTCTCTTTCTATGTGTATACACTTTATTGTTTTTTTTCTTTCGCCTGATTGCCCTGGCCAGAACTTCCAGTACTATGTTGCACAGGAGTGGTGAGAGAAAGTATCCTTGTCTTGTGCCAGTTTTCAAAGGGAATGCTTCAAGCTCTTGCCCATTCAGTGTGATATTGGCTGTGGGTCTATGATAAATAGCTCTTATTATTTTAACATACATTCCATCAATACTTACTTTATTGAGAGTTTTTAACATGAATGGGTGTTGAGTTTTATCAAATGCCTTTTCTGTAGCTACTGAGATAATCATCTGGTAGTTGTCATTGGTTCTGTTTATGTGATGGATTGTGTCTTGCATATGTTGAACCAGCTTTGAATTTCAGGGATGAAGCTGACTTTATCGTGGTGGATAAGCTTTTTGATGTGCTGCTGGATTCTGTTTGTCAGTAGTTTATTGAGGATATTTGCATCAATGTTCATCAGGAATATTAGCCTCAAATTTTCTTTTGTTGTTGTGTCTTTGCCATGTTTTGGTATCAGGAATAGTGGAAACACTGGCCCAACATCACACAGCAATTAATCCATGGTTATGGAATTTCAACTGCTCCAATGCCTAGGTACTATTCACTATGCCTGTATGTTCATGCTTTGAATGGCAGTATATGTGAATCAAGGTGTTGACATAAATAATTAATTAAATCAGGCCTTAGTGCTTGGAATTTAAGTAGATACTAGTTTTAGTAACAATTATCTGCATATTTCAAGTGAGTGGCTTATATTATTAAAACAGCTCAATTTTTATAAGGCTTTAAACAGGTTGGACTATAGCTGTCTCATTATCCCCTAAAATGTGGATAGCATAGAAGAGGCATTTTAGAGTGAACTATGGCACTTAAGCATTTACTAGCAGACTGGAAGCAAGATGGCTGACTAGATACAGCCAGTACATGCCCCCTCCATAGAGTCAAATCAAAGTAGCAAGTGAGTAAATCATCACACTGTGAGTAAATTATCTAAGAGAGAATAGTAGGATTCAACAGAGAAGTGACACACAGCACTGAAAGCAAGTAAGGAAAGAGAAGTGAGGCAGCTTGCTCAGCCAGGAATGGCTGGGAGCTTGAAGGATCTCCCAGGCATGAGAAAAGGGTAAGAGAGGAATCTCCAGGGCTTCACACTCCCACCACGATCTTTTACAATCTTAACTATGAGAGAACCCCTTGACCCAGCCAAGCCTCAAGACATATGAAGCTGCCTAGAGGTTGCACAGAGACATTGCTCCAGATAGGGAACTAACACACAGCCCTATAGGTATCTGAGTCCAGAGTAGCTGCATTTTAGTGGCATTCTAAGAGCCTAGCCTACAAATATCTGTGTCCTGCGCTGGGCCTTGGATGACACTGTTGCTGTAGGGCCAGGAAGGAAGATGAGAAGCTGGACATTCCCATGCCCTCCAAGAAAAAATCCTACCACTGCCTATGTAGGCTGCTATGGGACCAAGGCACAAGAAAATTACACTTCCCACAACTATCTGCTCATGCTGCTCCAGCTGAGAGGGACTTCACCCAACCCAAAGGCAAGCCCTCAACTGGTACCATTTTGAGATCCTAGCCTCCAAAGATCTATATCCTGCCCTGAGGCATGGCTGACACTGCTGCTGCCATAAAGGGCCATAAAGGAAGAGAGAAAGGGCCATAAAGGAAGAGAGAAAGCTTGACACACCCACACAAGGACAAATATTACTGCTGCTGCTGAGTACCGCTCTGAAACTAAAGTGTTAGCAAACTGCAGTCCCCACAACTACTTGCCTATGTTGATCTAGCTGAGAAGAGCACATATCTGAGCATTCCACCAGTGACTTTGAGACCACTCCACCTCTTTCTACCACATCTATCACCTGAATGCACTATTAGGGTGCCTGAGGAACAGTTTATCAGCCTGGTCCCATCCCCCAAATACTCAAACATCCAACCTATAAGCCTAAAAATTATCCAGTTAATTCCACCACCATTGGCACCTGATCCCTCCTGCTGTGGTCTGAGGTCTGGCTGACCCAACGTGCCAATATCACCACACCTATAACCCATAAGCACCAGTCTGCTCAACCTGTCACAGTCACCACCAACATGTGGTCATGGGTTCCAGTGGGTTGCTCCAATACTACCACTGCCATCACCCATATCACACAAGCTGCCCAGTGGCTCAAGATCATGTCCACATGCCCAGTCCAACACTGCCATGACCGGCACCTATGCAAGCCACCTGAAGGCCTAAGAATCAGGCTTTCAGGCTGGGCATGGTGGCTCATGCTGTAATCCCAGCACCTTGGGAGGCTGTGGTGGGCGGATTACTTAAGCCCAGGAGTTCAAAATCAGTCTGGACAACATGGTTAAACCCCATCTCTACAAAGAATACAAAAATTAGTTGGGTGTGGTGGTGTGTGTCTGTGGTCCAGCTACCCAAGAGGCAGAAGTAGGAGGATCACTTGAGCCTGGGACATGGATGATACAGTGAGCTTCCATCATTTCACTGGGTGACAGAGTGAGACCCCGCCTTGAAAAAATATATATGTGGTGTGTGTGTGTGTGTGTGTGTGTGTGTGTGTGTGTGTATCTCCTTCCTGGATCCACTAACAGGGGTGCCAGTGTAGGCTGCCCTGAGACCCAAGAACAGGCATGCTGTGTCCAACACAGCCACCACTAGGGCCCAAAGACTGGCCTGCCAGCATCCTAGTCCTCAGCAAAATTTTACCACAGCCTCCACTAATAACTACGCCTAAATCAGCAAGAAAGTCACAGATAGCACTGAGGCTGTTGGCAGCTGAAGAAATCATACGGAGATCATGCTACTGCAGGCACCCCAAATCAAAACCAAAGCACCTTACCTAACCAACTATATATATATGTGTGTGTGTGTATATATATATATGTGTGTGTGTATATATATATACATATATATACACATATATATATATATATGTATATATATGTGTGTATATATATATATATATGTATATATATGTGTATATATATATATATATATGTCTTGAGGGAAAAGTACTCCACTATGAAAAGAAATCCAAAAATTGGAAGAAGTGACTGTTACACCAGATTTTCACATATCAATATAAGGACACAGAAAATAAGAAAAGGCAAAAAACAAAACAAACAAACAAAAAACACTGACAGAGAAACACAATAATTCTCTAGCAATCTCAATCAAAAAGAAATTTTTGAAATCTCAAATAATTCAAAATATTAATTTTAAAGAAGCTTGGAGACATACAAGAGAATTCTGAAAAGCAACACAAAGAAGTCAAAAAAAACAATTCAGCACATGAATGAGAAACTTGCTAAAGAGATAGTTTTTTTTTTTTTTTTTTCCTGTAATCTCAGGTACTTGGGAGGCCAAGGGATGAGAATCACTTGAACATGGGAGGCAGAAATTGCAGTAAGTCAAGACTGAGCCACAGCACTCCAACCTGGGCAACAGAGTGAGACTCCATCTCAAAAAGAGAGAGAGAGACAGAGTAAGAGAGATATTTTTAAAAGAACCAGGTAGAAGTCCTGGCACTAAATTATTCATTGAGAAAAGGACAAAATGAATTTGAAGGCTTCAATAATACACAAAATCAAGCTGAAGAAAGAGCTTGAAGACAGGCTTTTATAAAAAATAATTTGGTCAGACAAAATTTTAGAGAAAAAAAGAATGAGCAAAGCATTTGTGACATTTGGGACAAATAATGCAACCAAATATCTGAATTATCAGTATCCCTGTGGACAAACAGAAAATAAAATGATTAGAAAATTTATTTAATAAATAATTGATAAAAAACTTCCCAAGTCCAGCAAGAGATTTAGACTTTCACATAGAGGAGGCTCAACAATCCCCAGGCAGATAAAATGCAAAAAGGTCTTCTTCACAGTACATTGTAGTCAGACTCTCTAATGTCAAAGATAAAGAGTGAGGCCTAAAAACAGCAAGAGAAAAGTGTCTAGTCACCTACAAAGGAAATCCTATTCTGATTAATAACAGATTTCTCAGCAGAAACCTTATAAGCCTGAAAAGAATGGGATAATATATTCAAAGTGCTACAAGAATAAACTACCAGCCATGAAAAATACATTCAGCAAAATTATCCTTCATAAATGCAGAATAATCTTTCCAAGACAGACAAATCTTCAGGGAATTCGTTATCCTACACTTTCCCTACCAGAAATGTTCAAAAGAGTCCTAAACCTAGAAGCAAAAGAATGACATTTACTATAATTAAAACACATGAAAATATAAAACTCTGGTGAAGCAATCACACAAAGGAGGAAGAGAAAGGATACAAACGATAGCACTGTAGAAATCCACTAATCCACAAATTATGAATCATAAGAGAAAAGGGAGAAACAAAGAATATATTGAACAACCAGAAAACAATTAAAAATATGACAAAACAAAGTCTCATATGTCAATAATAATCTTGAATGTAAATGGAATAAATTATCCACTGAATATATATAAAATGTGGTTGGATAAATTTTTTAAAAACACAATTTAGCTGTATGCTGCTTACAAGAAACTCATCTTATCAGTAAAGACATATATATACTGAAAGTAAAGAAACAGAAAAAGGTATTCCATGCAAATGAATACCAAAAATGATCATGAGCAGCTATATTTATATCAGATAAAACCGACTTTAAGTCAAAAACAATTTAAAAAAGACAAAGTCTTATAATGATAAAGGGATCAATCTGGAAAAAGAACCATCAATGATAGACTGGATAAAGAAAATGTGGCACATATACACCATGGAATACTATGCTGCCATAACAAAGGATGAGTTTATGTCCTTTGCAGACACATAGATGAAGCTGGAAACCATCATTCTCAGCAAACTGACACAAGAACAGAAAACCAAACACCACATGTTCTCACTCATAAGTGGGTGTTGAACAATGAGAACACAAGGACACAGGGAAGGGAATATCACACCCTGGGGCCTAGTGGGGAGGCTAGGGAAGGGAGAGCAGTGGGTGGGGGGATTGGGGAGGGATAACATTAGGAGAAATACCTAATGCAGGTGATGGGGGGGATGGATGCAGCAAACCGCCATGGCATGTGTATACTTATGTAACAATCCTGCATGATCTGCACATGTACCCCAGAACTTAAAGTATAATTTTGAAATAAAACAATTTTAACACATATGCATCCAACACTAGAATATCCAGGTTTATAAAACAAATATTGCTAGATCTAAAGAGTTAGACAGACTGCAATATAATAACAGTGGGGACTCTTAATGCCCTACTTTCAACATTAGACAAATCATCTAGACAAGATAATCAACAAAGAAACATTGGAATTAAACTGTAATTTAGACCAAATGAACCTACCAGACATTTACAGAACATTCTATCTAATGACTGCAGAATATACATTCTTTTTATCAGCACATGGAACATTCTCCAACATAGACCACATATTATAGGCCACAAAACAATTCTCAACAAATTATTAAAAACCAATATTATATCAAATATCTCTGCAGAACACAATGGAATAAAACTGCAAATCAATACCAAGATTAATTTTAGAAACTGTACAAATATATAGAATTTTAGAAACTGTACAAATATATAGAATTTTAGAAACTGTACAAATATATAGAAATTAAACAACATGCTCCTCAATAATCACTGGGTCAACAAAGAAATTAAAATGAAAATCAAAAAGTTTATTGAAGCAAATGAAAATGAAACCATAACATATCAAAACCTGTGAGATATAACAAAAGCAGTGCTAAAAGGTAAATTTATGTTTAGACTATTACAGTTTAGACTGTTAATTTGTAATCTTTCTGGTTTTTTGATGTCGACATTTTTTTGCCTACATCAAAAAACCAGAAAGATTACAAATTAATGGTCTAAATGCTGTACTCCAAGGAATTAGAAAAACAAGATCAAACCATAACCAAAATTAGCAGAAGAAGTAATAAATATAAGAGCAGAACTAAATGAAATAGAGACCAAAAAAAAATACAAAGGATAAATAAAATAAAAACTTAGTTCTTTGAAAAAATAAACAAAATTGATACACCACTATGTAGATGAATCATGAAAAAAGAGGAAATACTCAAATAAGCAAAATCAGAAATGAAAAAGGAAGCATTACAACTGATACCACAGAAATACAAAGAATAATCAGAGACTATTATGAACAGCTATATGCTGACAAACCGAAAGCCTAGAGGGAATGGATAAATTCCTGGAAATATACAACATACCAAGATTGAATCATGTAGAAATAGAAAACCTCAATAGATATAATGAGTAGCAAGACTGAATCAGTAATAAGAAGTCTCTCAAAAAGGAAAAGCCCAGGACCAGAGGGACTCACAGCTGAATTTCACCAAACATACAAAGAAGAGCTAATACCAAATCTCCTGAAACTATTCCAAAAAATTTAAGAGGAGAGTATTCTCCTTCACTCATTCTACAAGGCCAGCATAACCCTTATACCAAAATAAGACAAGGACACAATAACAGCAGCAAATTACAGGCCAATATCCCTGATGAACATAGATCCAAAAATCCTCAACAAAATAATAGCAAACTGAATCCAACAGATATCAAAAAGACAACACACCCTGATCAAGTAGGTTCATACCAGGAATGCAAGGATGGTTAACATATGCAAATTGATAAATGTGATACATCACATCAACAGAATGAAGGCCAAAAACCATATGATATATTTTAAGGTATCATAATTGTAAGATTCTAATATATTATTATTATTATTATTATTATTATTTTTT
>NW_022436941.1:3919793-3940259 GCF_009761245.1 Sapajus apella
GTAGAGACGGGGTTTCACCATGCTGACCAGGATGGTCTCGATCTCTTGACCTCGTGATCCACCCGCCTCGGCCTCCCAAAGTGCTGGGATTACAGGCTCTAATATATTATTATATATCATAAGTTATTGGACAAGTCTCCTGGCTTGGAAACTTTAGACTGTTTGTAACTTTTCTTATATTACAAACCATGCTTTAGTAAACATTTTTATAATTTTGCATACTCTTCTATGTATTTCTTAGAAGTGTAATTGCTGGATCAAAAAACAGATCTGATTTTTAAGACACTGTATACATAATGTAAAATGGTTTTACCCATACACAGTCCTACTTGTAGTGCATGAGAGTGACATGCCTGCCAAGTTGAGTATTACTATGTTCTCAAAGTCTATCCCAGTTAAATTGTTACAAATAGTACTTCATTGCTGTTCTCCAATATGCAAGTTTTCTTACTGATTGTATTTAATATGTTTTCATACTTTTTAAGCACTTATATTTCTTCTTTAGTAAATTGCCTGTTTGTCCTTATTTCTTTTTTCCCATTGGAATGAATAATCATTATCTTTTACTGATTTTTAAGAATTCTCCATAATGAGGATTTACCTGTTCTGTGCATTTCCAAATCTCATTCTCAATTTAAGTCTCCTTTAAGTTTTATATTGAATTTTTGATAGAGGATTGTTCATTTCTACCTGATAAAAGCTATTAAAACTTTACATGTGGTTATGTGGTTTCTGTATATGATGTTACTTTAAACTTAAATACTCATCGATATTTTACTCCAGCACTTCCTGTTTTGTTTTGAGATTTAAATTTTTACTTATCTGGAATTAATTTCACTTTCAGGTATAGGCAAAGAAATATCAGTCTTTTTATTTCAAAAAGTACTTATTCTATTCTCAGTAAGCCCTGGAAATATAAAGGGGAATAGGACAGCTCCTGTCTTCAAACTCAAGGAAGTAAAGACTGTACTTGTCTTTCCGTTTTCTAGTCTAGTGATTCATGACCACAGACTCATTTTTTGAGGCACCTGATGCCTTGGCACAAGAGACTCCAAATTGACCTGTAAGTGGAATGAAACCCTTGAAGCCCACAAACTCAAAACCTTCCTCCCTCTCTAGAAATACTACAAGAAGAATGAACAAGCTGAGAATAGTCAGGATGGCAGAAAGATGGAAAATTCTGTGCTCCCACAGCAAGCCTTTCTCATCATCTTAGCTTATAATATCTAAGTAAAATAAAATACTCTATGGCTGGCATTGCTTACTTCCAAGCTAATAATAACCTTTTCATTTCAGTATCACATGAAAACAGACTGTAATATCTACAAGTGAAGTGCTTTGAGGGAAAAAAAAAAAACCACACATTAACATAATCTGAAAATAATTGCTGAATGCTGGGCTATTAGAGTGTTTGACTTGTGAAATGCAAAGAAATTGCTTCAAGATTGATGCAACTGCGAAACTGCTGTTAACAACCACCACCAACCACCTGCCCCCGCCCCACCCTCCACACATACATACATATTTAGCCATTTTACACAATTCTCACTTGCATGACAAATACACTGAAGGGGCAGGCATTTTTATCCCAACTTTCAGATATATAAACTGAGTCCCAGCCACAAATGAGCATTATAGCAAATTGCACAATAGCTAGGAGTCTGCTGGTCCTAGACTTATGTAAACAGTGACAAAACAGAGAAAGTTAAAGATCATTTTCTGTAAGAGTTCTCACTCTAGTCGCCTTTCTGCTTCTTACCAGTCTGGGACCTAGAGCAAATTACTCAGCCTCTGAAATTCTGTTTATTCATCTGTGAAGCAAAGGGATTGAGTTACATATTCTTAAAGCACCCCCAGCACTAACATTCTAATTTTAAAGTGTTAACACTAATAATTCCTCTAAAGGTAAAAACTCAGGATTCCAAGAAAGACTCAGAGGAAGTAAAGCTCACATTTGAATTGCAAACAGTCAGCATTTGGCAATCTTAATCTCATATCTATTTGGTTGCTAAGATGTGTAAGATTGACACACTGATAGCTTCTTCTCAAGAGACAGTTTGAGGAGCAGGTTCACTAACATTGCCCATTGCATTAGCAACGTCATTTAAGGAAAATACTATTCTGTCTCCTATACTTGGCCCAAGATAATGCACTAAATTGTTTTATAATGGAAAGGGAATTATTGACTAAAGATAGTCTAACAGGCCTGTTCCATTTTAGGGGCTTTAAAACTAATAGCAGCTAAGAATAAGATTTAGAAGGGCTATAATTGCAAAATGAGCATCAGAAACCTGGATCTATTTTCCTAGAGCCTAGCTATTTCTACACTGTCAGAGTAAATTATTGACAAAACCATCTGGCCCTTTTCAAGAGAACACTCTACTCTCAGTTCTGGACAGGTGATATGTTTTAGTCTGTCAATGGAGAAAGAAGTTGATTTTAGTCTCAAAGTGTTGATAATTCCTCTGGACTTGAACTTCCTATATGTGAACTCTGTTTATCTTACATGCCAGAAGGGAAGACCATCCACTTAAGGCCTAATAGAGATGAAATTAAAAGAAACTAAATTAACTATGAGCATCCTAGACTATGGTCTTAAATACTGCTTGACGTGGATAAAGAAATATATCCACATTCTTCGAAGTGTATGCGATCAGTGTTCTTCTTTCATCTGATTTTACAGTGTTAAAGCTTCTTTGTGTGTATCAGAGAGGAAATATCTGGTCCTGTCGGGAGAGAAGTTTTCCTTCTTCTCCTTCATAAACAGCCGATCTCTCTGGGTAGATACAAGGTAAGAGCACGAAGTTCTATATCTAAGAAACTTCTTCTCAGAAGGTCAGTGGTTGTTTATTTCTGCTCAGCTAATATTGCCCAGTAGTGGCAAAGCTAAATCTGTGTCTATGGCTAAGCTTGGCCTTCAGGCTGCCACTCCAATTTAGAAAGCTGAGTTGGAAAAAATAAAAATGGCATGGACATGTGATCTTTTTATTGCATCTCTTTGAAAACTTTGTAGTGAGGAAATGAACCTCAAGGGGAAGGCATCTTTCCAGTTCACCCACATCAATAGTCATCTCGAGTGCAGCATTTATATGGCCTTTCAGAGACCATTCCTGAAAATTGCTGTTTCCTCAAAAATAGGGCAGATGCTATCAACCTGGGATTCCTCTTTGAATTTGAATCAAATTTTACTGTAGTTCACAAAGATTCTGGAGTTTTAATAAGGGTTTGTGGTAACTATTTTATTATCCATGGAGTCTTCTTTTTCGATTTTTAGTTATTTGTGCTCATTTTTGGAGTTTCAGAGCAGTGAATTGGGTGAGGGTTCATTCTTTCCTGCCTCTTAGTAGTAGCTTTTACCCACTTTGAGTAAATGATACCACCTTTGTTTGAAAGGATTTTAGAAAATATTCTGTATGACACTGTAGTGGTAGATAATATAAGATGTTAATAATAGGAGAAATTGTCTGTTGGCATATATTGAAAGTCGCTGTTTCTTCAATATTTTTGAAAATCTAAAACTTCTAAAAATGAAAGTCTATTTTATAAAAAGACAAGGTTTAACCCTAGCAGAACTATTGAGGGAAAGACACTTTACTATTTTGATTTGAATGATTCCGATGTTTCAGGTCAGAGTCACTGTGTACTATCAGCAGAAAAAAAAAGAACCTGAACAGGCAGGCAGTAACATCTTCCAAAGAACAAGCTCTTATAACATTAAGAGGCAATAAACAGGCAATTTATCCTGAGATCCTCTACGTCAGCAAGGAGTCCATGGTCAGTTAAAGACATCAGAAAAGTTAAGTGGCAACAAACAAGAGAAATAAAAACTTTGTCAATAATGATAAACAGATTAGTGGGTGTGACTGAAATCTTCCTATTACATTTTGCCATTGCTCTACCATTTTTCTTACGCAGAAGACCATCAAAACATATCAGTGAGTCTAAGAATAAAATTGCAATATTCTCCCCCAACTCTGGGCTTTTCCTTTGTTCCTAATCTGAGAGAATAGAATTATGACCAATCCAGGTAGCAAGCAAGGAATTTGGGGCCAACCTTCTAGTTCCTTTTTCTACAGAGTCATTTTCGTGCTATAAGCAAATGTCCAGTTACTTCTTAAATATAGTTATAAAATCCATCAATTTCTCCCACCCCCAGTAGCATCGCAGTCATCACCAACAGAACCATTCTATACCTAACTACCATTGTCTCTCACTTGAATTAACGCAATAAATTCTTAATTATATAAATATGTAAGACTGTCTCACTGCTATGTTATTCTCCATGATATAGCCAGATTGATATTTTCAAAACACTAAAGTATTTACAACTCGTTTTTGTTGTCCCTCTTTATAACCCTTCAATAGCTTCTGATGGTCATTTGGTGAAGACTAAAGACCTTAAGATGCACAATAATACCCAGTAGGGTCTGATTCCTGCCTCTCTCTCCAGACTATCTTTTATTCTTAGCACTTCAACCACAGTGATTTTCTTTGATACCCTCAAACTCACCAGGCTGTCTTCCATCTTGAGCCCTTGTACATGCTCTTCTTTTTCCTGGGAATATTCTCCTCTCCCTTGCTATGCAGAGTTAACACCCCTTCAATGCCTAGTTAACCAGTATTAGTTAACATTCTTCATTTTTTAAGTGTCACTTTCAGAGGAATTGTCTCCTAATTTGGAACAACTCAACGACCAAATTCCTTAATCATATGTGATCTTGGATCCCTATTCCTTTACTTCATAGCATTTGCTCTAACTTGAAAAGTATACTCATTTTATAATTATTTTAATTATGCTTACTTCTCTTGCCAGGCTACAATCCACATTAGAGTGACTCTGCTTGGTTTTGCTGATGCTCAATAACTATTTGCTGAATGAATAAATGAAACATAGAGACTTTTTCATGGGTTCATATGAGGTATACTACTCATAAAGAAAAATAACCAATACAGATCTCAAGGCATTTTCATCCAGATATCAAGAAGGAATTAACTCAGATGTCTTATCTTCTTCTCTCTCAATTATAGTCTTGATTTAGTTGTCTGGCATCCAGGGAGAGGTCAGAAGTTAGACGCTTGGTTATACCGCTCTACTTCTCATCCTGATATGGCACCAAGATAGAAACAAACTGCCCCTTTCTAAGATAACGGGGGGCAGTTCACTTCCTCCATAACTCTTAGTTGTTCCCTGAAGTCCTTCTGAGTCTTCCCTACCAATTCTAGGTATTTTTTTTTTTTTTTTTTTTTTTTTGCTGAAAGTGACCAAAAATACTCAGTAAGTAGAGCTTAAACAAATATATAATTTTCCTCACAAAATAAGAAGCCACAGCAGGCAATTTCTGGCCTTAGTTCAGTTGTTGGACTATGCCTTCAAGGACCCAGGCTTTCTCTCTGCTTTGGTATCTTCAATATGTTGGCTTATTTCTTCATGCCTGGCATCTCGAAGTTAAAGAATTTGCCTCTTCTGTAGCCATCATCTTCAAGTTTCAGGCAGAAATAAGGGTATAAATAAATTGCATCAGCTGTCTGTGTACTTTTCAGTCAGGAAGGTAAATGTTTTCCCAGAAGCCACCAGCACATTTCCTGATTTTATTGACTGTAATTAGAAAACATGAACACTACTTGCTATAAAGAAAGTAGGAAAAATAAGTCTCTATAGTTGGAGGAAGGCAAGGGAGAAGGAAGCTACAAAAGACTTTTGATCAGGCAATCTGAAATATCTGTCACAGTGATATAATTTTTTTTCTTTTACAAAACAACCAACAACAAGAATGGGATATAATATGGTTAGACTTGAGGAATAATGACCCAGAAATTTTGACCCAGAGCAGACTAATCAAAACAGTTTGATTATTTGTTTGTTTGGTTTACCTGATTTGATCATTATGGTAAACAGATTGGTTTTAAATATAACCTTGATAGAAACAAAGGTGACCTCATAATTGATAGGAACCTATGTTTCCTGACAATGTAAATATCTGTCCATTTTCTCAGTCTAACTTCTTCAATATTCAGTTGACAACCTGAAATATGTCTTTGGAAAATTGCTTTTTTTTTCTTTCAATGGCATTTCTTTTTTTTTTTTTTATTATACTCTAAGTTCTGGAGTATATGTGCAGATGATGCAGGTTTGTTACATAAGTATACACGTGCCATGGTGGTTTGCCGATCTATCCACTCATCATCTACATTAGGTATTTCTCCTAATGTTATTCCTCCCTGGCAACCAACAGAATAGGATCAACGCTTTCTAAAATTCAAAACTGAGGAAGTATATTTCCTGTGACACAAACTGTATTATCTGTGCTAAATCAATTAAATCCAATTTAGTACAATGAATATTAACTGAGTACCTCTATAGTACTCTCCTAGATACTTGCATCTATGATTAGGTATTTGAAACAGATATAGAGTATAATTCTGAAAGATACATTTCTGAATCTCTTAATCTCAAATGTTGAAATCCTGAAAGATCAAAATCCCTAAAGAAAATAAAAGTGAATGTATTATCTGAGGACACCATACCCTAAAATAAAAAGAAAAGAGCTATTCATCATGGTGCAATACTTCAAAACATAGTTAATGATCATGAAAGTTGGCCTGTTCTTATGGATTATTTGCATGCAATTGCCCATAATCTATCTCTGTTATACATATTGTATTACATATATCGAATTTTCTTTTCAGTTTTTCTTGGAGTGGGGATGAGATGAAGGTATTGCTTTTCTTCCTTTTATCTTTAAGGTTTCTTTTTTTGCAGGCTTTTTTTTTTTTTACAATTCTCTATTCTATATCTTTTATCTTTGCATCCTTTCCAATAATGGTGGTATAACTGTGTAGAGACATTTAGAGAGTTCTAATTTGTTCATGCAAATTTCTTGTAAATTTGACTCCATGAAAGGACATTATCACAATGTTGATTTTTTATGTAAGCATTGTATGTATATACTAAAATGTTGAAATTTCCCAGTAAATAGGGAGATGTCATTGTACATCTGCAGCTATAAAAGATAACATTTCTTGAGATCTTGGCTTTTTGGGTGACTACATATGCAGTGGAGACCCACTGCAATTTTTGCTAGATCTCATCAAAAGACTCAGGGTTTTTGTCATAGTATTTCAGATGGCTGCAGTTGTAAATCTGGGTGCATACAATTACCAACCATAGTGAAATATATATTTATACATGTTCTTTTTGATCTATTCCTTTGTGAATTTGGTTTATCTGCTCATAATTCTTACACCCATGGTACTGTTATTATACCTGGGTGTTCATGTTGCAAAAATATGTATGCTATTATTGCCTATTTTATTGTGAAAATACCCTATGAAGTGTTCTGTCCTGTTTTTATATGTTTCTCAAATAAATCCCTTCAGAAATGTAAGCAAATGTCTTCTAAAGAATTTTTAAAGATTGTTTTTCAGAATTATATTTTTGGGACTTTGATCTTTTGAGATTTCAACATCTGCGATTATGACTGTGGGAATTTTGTCTTTTGGGATTATGATTGGTTCCCATTTGAAATAAGCTTTAAAGTCCAAATTCAACACTCAAATCCCAAGTATACCTCCTAGTGGAGGTACACAGAGGTGGAAGTCACTTATAATTATATAACTTCATTTGATTATTTTTTACAAATCCTGTACCTAGCAGGATAATTGCTTATTGAAGCCATGAAGAGACACTCATACAGCAAACTTCAAAGGACAAAAACATATTATCTCCCCACTCCACATATACAATCACCTTCAATTAAAGAAGTAGAGAAATTAAAAAGAATTCTCTACAGTTAACTTTCTATTATGCATTATATAATAGCATACATTAAAGACTAAAATCCTTGGGACTTATAACTATTTCTGAATATGGTCTTTATGATAAGTAAGCACATGAAGAAATAATAATCTAACTGTGAAATCACAGGTCCACTAATATACTACAGTAATAAGGAAAATTGCATTTCAAATCATCTAAATTTAAAAACTACTGCTTAGCATTTATTCACTTGATAAATAATTATTTAGGAGTTACATCATTATTCCTTCAATAAACAACTATTAAGCTCCTATTATGTGCCAATGAGGGCTCCCAAGAGGAATAAAATGAGGAATCTCAGCCTATTGGAGGGGTAACCATGCCATAAAATAAACAGTACCGTAGTGGGTAAGAGCACAGGCTTTGGACACACATTGAACTCTGTTTACTGTATTTGTAACCCTGGACAAATTATTTAAATGTCTTTAATCTTACTTTTCTCATCTGCTAAATGGACATAAGTTTATATGTGCATCAAATAAGATAAAGCCTGAAGACTGCTTAGCATGTAGTATTTTCTTGATCATGATAGTCTTTAACACTTAATTTTATTTTGTTATTTATTCAATGCCAGAAAACATAAATGAGGCATAGACTATCAGTCTAGATGACATGAGAAAAGATTTTACCAAAGAGTGGTATTTGGCCTGGGTCTTAAAGAGTGAGTGGGAATTCGTCAGGCAGGTAAGACGCAAGAAAGGCACAGTGATCTACAAAGGCTCCAAGTGTCAAAAGTATACAAAGTTTAGGGAAAACCAGGAGAGAGTCTCAGTGTGATGGTGAGCAGGAAGATAGCTAGCCTGTTGTGGGATCAGGAAGACAGGTTGAGAGTTGATTAAGGGCATTATGAAGCCCAGCCACCGAGACTGGAAAATAAGTGTATTCACTCTTCTCTCATTCTTTTGAGGGGCCTTCACTCAGGATTCATCCTAATTTTTTGTATATCACTTCTCTTATACAAATACGCACATCCACATGGATACACACACAACTTATGCCAAACTGCCATACTTACAATGAATCAGAGTTGACGGGACAGCTAGCACAGAACTAAGATGATTCTAGGGCTAGACTCCTATATATAAGATTCCTGTGCTCCAGAGAAGAAGGAAAATATTTGAAATATGTGGCATCAGTCCAGACTATGAGAAGCCTGCAGGCTTCCAGGTCTAGGCTGAGAATTTCCTAAAAGAGAACATTCTGGCTTGTGAGATTTGGTCCTGAAGCATGCCCAGGGAATCTACTTATTGATAATAATGAGAGCATATTCTGTATAATAATAGTAGCAGGCAATTACTGAGTTATTGATACAAGCCAGTCAATAGGATAAATGTTTGGGATGTTTAGGTAATTTAACTCTCACAACACAGAGAGTAGGTGCAATGGCACAGCTAGGATTCTAACTCTGGTCTGTCTGATTTCAGAGTCAAAAGCTTCATTCACGAGGAATCGCCACACTGTCTTCCACAATGGTTGAACTCCATTTGACTCCAGAATCCCATTACTGGGTATATATCCAAAGGACTATAAATCGTTGTATTATAAAGACACATGCACATGCATGTTCATCATGGCACTGTTTACAATAGCAAAGACCTGAAACCAACCCAAATGCCCATCAATGGTAGACTGGACAAAGAAAATGTAGCACATACACACCATGGAATACTATGCATCCATAAAAAACGATGAGTTTGTGTCCTCTGTAGGGACATGGATGATCCTGGAAACCAACATTCTCAGCAAACTGACACAAGAACAGAAAATCAAATACCGCATGTTCTGACTCATAGGTGGGTGTTGAACAATGAGAACAGGTGGACACAGAGAGGGGAGCATCACACACCAGGGTCCTTTGGGGGGGTAGGGGAGAGATAGCGGGAGTGTGGGGAGGGAAAGCATGGGGAGAAATGTCAGGTATAGGTGATGGGGGTATGGAGGCAGCAAACCATCTTGCCATGAATGTACCTATGCAACAATCTTGCATGATCTGCACATGAACCCCAAAATCTAAAGTACAATTAAAAATAAATAAATAAAAGTTTCATTCACTCAGATTCTCTGGGAGTCTGTTCTCACCCTGCTATGAAGAAATACCCAAGACTAAGTAATTTATAAAGGAAAGAGTTTTAATTGACTCACAGTTCCACATGGCTGGGGAGGCCTCAAGAAACTTACAATCGTGGCAGAAGGGAAAGCAAACACATACTTCTTCACATGGTGACAGGAAGGAGAAGTGCCGAGAAAAGGGGGAGAAGCCCCTTATAAAACCATCAGATCTTGTGAGAACTCACTTGCTATCACAAAACAGCATGGAGGGAACTGCCCCCATGATTCAATTACCTCCCACCAGATCCCACCCACAATATGTGGTGAATATGGGAACTACAATTCAAGATGAGATTTGGGTGCAGATACAGCCAAACCACATAATTCCACCCTTTGCCCCTTCCAAATCTCATTTCCTCACATTTGAAAACACAATCATGCCTTTCTAACTGTCCCCCAAAGTCTATCTCATTCCAGAATTAACCCAAAAGTCCAAATCCCAAGTCTCATCTGAGGCAAGACAGGTCCCTTCTACCTATGAGCCTGTAAAATCAAAAACAAGTTAGTTACTTCCTAGATAAAATATAAGTAGAGGCATTTGGTAAGTATACCCATTTCAATGGGAGAAATTGGCCAAAACTAAGGGGTTACATGCCCCATGCAAGTCCAAAATCCAATAGGGTGTTCATTAAACCTTAAAGTTCCAAAATCATCTCCTTTGACTCCATGTCTCACATCCAGGTCATGCTGATACAAGAGGTGGGCTTCCATGGCCTCGGGCAACTCTACCCTGTGGATTTGCAGGGTACAATCCCCCTCCCAGCTGCTTTCATGGGATGACATTGAATTTCTGTGGTTTTTTCAGGTGTGTGATGCAAGCCATCAGTGGATATAACATTCTGTGGTCTGCAGCATGGTGACCTTCTTCTCATAGCTCCACTAGGCAGTGCCACAGTGGGGACTCTATGTGGAGGCTCCAAAGCCACCTTTTCCTTCTGCACTGCCCTAGTAGAGGCTCTCCTGTAGGGCTCCACCCCTGCAGGAAACTGCTGCCTGGACATCCAGGCATTTCCATACATCCTCTGAAATGTAGACAGATGTTACCAAACCTCAATTCTTGATTTCTGTGCACCTGCATGCCCAACACAACATGTAAACCACAAAGCCTTGGGGTTTGCACTTTCTGAAGCAACACCCTGAGCTGTACATTGGCCCTTTTTAGCCATCACTGGAGGTGAAGTAGCTGAGACAGAGGGCACTATATCCTGAGGCCACATAGAGCAGGGAGTCCCTGGACCCAGCCCAGGAAACCATTTTCCCCTTCTAGGCCTTTAGGCCTGTGATGGGAGGGGCTGCTGTGAAGATCTCTAACATGCCCTGGAAACATTTTCCCATTGCCTTGTTGATTAACATTTTGCCTCTATTTATTTATGCAAATTTCTGCAGCAGGCTCTAATTTCTCCCCAGAAAATGGGTTTTTCTTTTTTATCACATCTTCGGGCTTCAAATTTTCCAAATTGGTATGCTCTGCTTCCTCTTGAATGCTTTGCACTTAGAAACTTCTTCTGCCAAATACCCTAAATCATCTCTCTCAAGTTCCTAGTTCCACAGATCTCTAGGGAAGGGGCAAAATTCTGCCAGTCTCTTTGTTAACGCATAACAAGAGTCACCTTTATTCCAGCTCCCAATAAGTTTCTCATCTCCATTTGAGGCCACCTCAGCTTGGACTTTATTGTCCATATCACTATCAACATTTTGGTCAAAGTTATTCAACAAGACTTTAGGAAGTTCCAAACTTTCTCATATATTCCTATCTCCATCTGAGCCCTCCAAACTCTTCCAACCTCTGCCTGTTACCTGGCTCCAAAGTCACTTACACACTTTCAGGTATTTTTATAGCAGTCACCACTCTCTGCAGTACCAATTGACTGTATTAGTCCATTCTTATGCTCCTATGAAGAAATACCTGAGGATGGACATGGTGGCTCATGCCTGTAATCCCAGCATTTTGGGAGGCTGAGGTGGGTGAATTACAGGAGGCCAGGAGTTTGGAACCAGCCTGGCCAACGTGGCAAAATCCTGTTTCTACTAAAAAGACAAAAAAAATAAATCAGCTGGGCATGTTGGTGCACACCTGTACTCCCAAATACTTAGGAGGCTGAGGCAAGATAATCACTTGAACCTGGGAGGCAGAGGTTGCACTAAGCCAAGATTGTGTCACTGCACTCCAGCTTGGGTGACATAGCTAGAATCCATCTCAAAAAAAAAAAAAAAAAAGAAAAGAAAAGAAAAGAAAGAAAGAAACACTCGAGACTGGGTAATTTGTAAAGGAAATAGGTTTAATTGGTTCACAGTTCTACATGGCTGGGGAGGCCTTATAATCAGGGAACTTACAATCATGGTGGAAGAGGAAGCAAACACATCCTTCTTCACGTGATGTTAGGAAGGAGAAGTACCAAGCAAAAAAGGAAACACATCTTATAAAACCATCATATCTCATGAAAAGGCACTCACTATCACAGGAATAGCATGGAGGTAACTGCCCCCATGATTCAATCAACTTTCACCAGGTCTCTCTTATGACAATTCACGATGAGATTTGGGTGGGGACACAGGCAAACCATACCAATAGGGAAAAGCACTTCAATTATGATCATAAAAGATTTTATGAGGTCCTTCTCCAACTTTCTACATTTTTCACTAACTTTACTAATTTGTCCTTACCACCTTCAATGGTTACAATGAAATTTAACATTTGTATTTCTTCTCTTGACCAAGGGTTAGGAAGGAATAACACTCAGAAGTTCAAGTCCCTGGAAATGCAGCCAAATTATCGGCTTCAGCAACATAACCCATTTCATTTAGGTGGTACTTTGTGGTTTCAGACTGTTTTACAAACACTCACTTGATCTTAGCAAACAGGGTTGCTAAGAGGCTGTAATTACCATCTTACCTTTAGAAATAACAGAGGTACCACAATATTCAATGACTTTCCTCAAGAAGGCACAGCCAGAACACAGCAAAAACAGGCCTCTTAACCAAGATTCATAGTCCACTGTGTTTTTCATAATATGAATCATATTTTGTAAAATTTGGAAAGGTTGCCCCATTCTATGTTTACATTTGATTTTGGCAGTTTCCAAATTTTTTTTTAAGTTTCCATTCTTGACAGAGGAGCTATGAGGTAACAATACTCAGGATGCATAGAAGGTGGGAAAAGAAGAGGATCCCTGGTTGAAAACAGCTTCCCTACTTTCATAGATTTGTTTTTCCTAATTTAATGATTCCTCTCATTAACAAATATTTCCACAGCCCATCTGTATAATTTATTATGGCAGATAACTACTGCAAATTTCCAACCTCAAGAGAAATACCTATTTGCTTCCTGTCTCACCTCCTGGCAGAATTACTTCATGATTAACTTTCAAAACTCCAACAACAATAACAAAACCCACCACACACATGAGCTAATATGACAATAAAGGTAGGTTTCCTGAGTAAACTTGTGCCAAGGTATGTCAGAGAGAGGAATAGATAGGTGAATCTATATAATTTTTAATGAAATAATAAATCATCTTGAACTTCTTCATTACGCCACTTTAGGCAAGGGGATATTAGTAGAACCTAATCAAATAGGCAAATTAAATTATTACAAAATGCCTACATTGTTCATTTGAGCTGCTCAAATGATTGAATAAGCTCTTTTTTATTTGTTCTTAAACATGAGGTATATCTCAACTGATGCTATTAAAGAACAAACAAAATTGATGATAGAATGAAAATTGGTTCAGTGGCTAGAACCACTAACTAGTATGTAATGAGCCTTTTCATTAAGACAGTGTTTAATATTCTTGATTTGTAATAATTGGTAATATTTTAAGATGGACTAGTTTCAGTATTGTGTTGTAAATTATGGCAATAGAAACTCATTATTCTTTTAAAAAATCTATACACCGTTTTTCTAAAAAAAAAAAAAAAAACTTTCTTGTATTAGCAAGTGGAAAATTAAAAAGACAATTGGTAAAAATACCAAAGAATTAACTGCAACATAGATAAATTTTAAGACAATCTTCTAACCTACTATAGTAAGCTTATATGTAATTTAGTTAAGGTAAATATTAAAGGTTAAATATTATGTTTTCAGAAGTATTTTTAAGATTTTTTTCTCTCCATTCATTTATCTGTATATATGTGCAGAGATTGAGGAAAAGAACTATATTTTATTTCCCTTCATAAAAAGATGACCCTGCCGATGACATCTCTTATTAACAAAGTTTTTTAAAATGTCAGAGTTTAGAACACAAAGGATATCTTAGACATTTACAGTTTACTGTGTGAAGGCGAAGGCAGCAGACCATGCATATGCCCATACCTATGTTCACCTATGTTCAAAGGACCTACCAAGACATCCTACCAAGGAGATGGCTGCTAAGATACTAAGAAAAAGGAGTTCAGCATAAAGGCAGAGCAAAAAATGCATGATCTTTGAGTCCAGCAATCACTGGTTCACATCCAAGTTCTACCACTTACTAATAGTGTTACTGAAAATAAATTGTCTAACCTCTTAGAATCTCATCTGTAAAATCTGGAGAGTAACATTTGTCCTTACATACTTGTTTTAAAAGTTATGTGACCTGGTATGTATGTACTTTATGTAGCAGAAGACTATATAGTAGGCATATAAATGTAGCATTTATTATTAATAAATAATTAGTAATTATTAAGGCATGTCTACTCCACTCACGAAGAGACCTGATAGTTGAATTCCTCAGGGATCTAGGTGTTCAATCTTTAAATTGAAAAGAGTAATTTCTATGGAGTAAGAGTACTACAGTATTGAATTCTTCCAACGTCTTAATAAAACTCTCCAAAGTTAACAGAATATTCAACAAAGAGCACCACTAAGTAGTTCTATCATTACCTTATATTGACCTAATACTGGCCTCATTTGAAGAGAAATACTTATGTGATTTAACACATTTGAATTTAAGAGAATATTTTATAAATATACTCAAGTATTTCAGATTGGATTTATAAAGAATTCCACAGTATAAAGTAACACTGTACTCAAGGCTGACATGTGACAAAATGAGCAATGACGCAAGATCTCCTTTGCAATGATGCAAGTCCAGACCTTTATTAATAATTCTTTTTTAATATAAATAAGTAATTATTAATAAAATAAGAGTTATCCACCATAATTGTGTGGTTAAGTCTCTTTATAGGTCTCTGAGAACTTGCTTTATGAATCTGGGTGCTCCTGTGTTGGGTACATATGTATTTAGGATGGTTCAGTCTTCTGGCTTAATTGAACGTTTTTCCTGTGATGTAATAGCTTTCTTTGTCTTCTTTTGATCACCGTTAATTTAAAGTCTGTTTTGTCAAATTAGAATGGCCACCCTTGCTTTTTCTTTTTTATGTTTGCTTGGTAGATTTTTTTCCATTTCCTTACTTTGAGCCTATGGGTGTCACTGCACATGAGATGCATACACTGTAGACAGTATACAGTTGTGTCTTGCTTCTTTGCCTCCCTGTGCCCTTTCACTGAGTCATTTATTTACATTCAAGGTTAATATTGATATGTCAGGTTTGACCTTGTCATCTTTTTGTTAGCTGGTTATGATGCATACTTGATTATGCGGTTGTTTTAGAGTGAAAATGGTCTATGTACTTAAGTATGTTTTTGTGGTAGCTGGTGATGGTTTTTCTTTCCATATTTATTCCCCACATAAGGATCTTTTGTGAGGCAGGTCCTGTGGTAATGAATTTCCTTCACAACTGCTTGTCTGAAAAGAATCTTATTTTTCATTCACTTACGAAGCTTAGTTTGGCTGTATATAAGATTCCTGGTTGGAATTTCCTTTCTTTCAAAATGTTGGATAAGGGTCCCCAGTCTCTTCTGGCTTACAGAGTTTCTGCTGAAAGGCCTGCTGTTAACTTGATGGGATTCCCTTTGTAGGTGACCTGCCCCTTCTCTCTAGCTGCATTTAATATTTTTTCTTTCATTTTGACCTTGAAGATTCTGATAACAATGTGTCTTAGGGATGGTCTTCTTGTATAGCATCTCATGGTTCCCTGCATTTCCTAGATTTGAGAGTTGGCCTTTCTAGTGAGGTTGGAGAAATTTTTGTTGATGGTATCCTGACATGTTTTCCAAGTTGCTTGCTTTCTCTCCCTCTTTTTTCAGGGATGCCAATGAGTCAAAGATTTGATTTCTTTACATAATCCCATATTTCTCAGAGGTTTTATTCATTCTTCTTTGTTTTTTCTATCTGCCTGAGTTATTTTAGAGAACTGGTCTTCAAGCTCTTAGATATTTCCTCAGCTTGGTCAATTCTGCTATTAATACTTGCAATGGTACTATGAAATTCTTGAAGTGAGTTTCTCAGCTCTGTCAATTCAGTTTAGTTCTTTATTAAAATGGCCATTTTGTCTTTATCTTCTACATTGTTTTACCGTATTTCTTAGATTCCTTGGATTAGGTTTTAACTTTCTCCTGAATGTTGATAATATTTGTTCCTATCCATGTTCTGAATTCTATTTCTGACATTTTGACCATTTTGTCCTGGTTAAAAACCATTGCTGAGGACTTACGGTGATTGTTTAGAGGTAAGAAGACACTCTGGCTTTTTGAGTCGTCAGAGTTCCCTTACTGGTTCCTTCTCATCTGTGTTTGTTGATGTTCCCACAATCTGCAAAGTTGCTGTCCTTTGGATTTTTTTTTCTCATTTTTATTCTTTGGTGCCATTGGTAGTTTGGTTGTGGCATAAGGTGGGTTTAGTTGACTGGCTTCAATTTCAGTCTGCTCCTGGGTCTTGGAGGAGCCCTTTCTGATTACTGTCTCCATGCCTGCATTTCTTTTGTTGGGTGTTCTGGTCCATGGGGCCCCCTCAGGCAAGGGCTGCAGTTGGCAGGCAGGCCATATACTTTCTGAGTCAGCCCTTATCTGCTGTTTCAGTGCTTCCCAGGGGAACATGTAGTTGTGCCTGCCCACAGAGTTCAAACAGAGGCAGGACCACTGTGCTGGAATCTCAAGCACGTGTGGCCCTTTTGACTATGAGAGGTAGGGGGTGGGTGGAGTTGTTTGCCTTGCCATCTGGCTGTTTCTGGTGCAACAGAAAACTGTGCCCCTCAGCAAATTCAGGCAGAAGTAGGACTTCTGGGCTGGAAGTCCTAGCAGTCACTGCCCACCTTGCTGCTAGCAGTGGGGGTGGGTGGTGTCACCCAGCCTGCCATCCAGGTGTTTCTCAGGACACCAGGAGGCTGTGCTCTCCACTGAATTCACACAGAAATGGGACTGCTGGGCCACAGCCACAGAGAAAGATAGGATAGAGTCTTCTCCCAGATGAAAACAGTTGCTAGCCCACTTTAACTCTAGTCTCATGGATAAGAGTGTGACCAAAGGGAGAAAAGATGAAAGCCAAAGAAGAAAAAGGTCATCTCTTTAATGTAATGGAATTAAGACACAGATGATACCCAAAAGATGAAATCCAGTGAAGGGGAAAATGGTCCCTTCAATGTTTTTGACATTGATCCTTGGATGAAGAAGTACAAAAACGTCTTGATTTTGCTATCCAAATGTGCATGCAAAATATCTGTGAAATCGTGATTGGCAAATTCAAGGTTCTGGAATTAAGTTTAAGCTGACCCTCTTCTTCTTCTTTGTAAGATTTAAAAATTTTCTTCAGAATGGATTTCCCACAAGAAAACATTAAAGGATGATAGTACTAGCTTTGCCAAAAAGATCATCCACTCAATCCAAACATAATTCATAATGAGGACTCTGGGCACCTGCCCATCAAAAAGGAAAGTAGCAACAACTCCCCTAATTCCCTGCACAGCTGTCAGCTTCCATTCCAGATGGTGATTACTGATGGATGCACTGACATGGACCAATCTTTAACTGGTACTCCAAACCTGTTCTTTTACTGACGACTCATTAATGCCAATTATAATCTTTGATTAAGCCTGTGCTTGACAAATGGGCTTTATTGTAAGTATTCACTCCAGACATGAATTTACAACTAGAGGTTAGCATAATCAATACTCTGGACAGTATTTTGTCAGAAACAAGATTTGCCAGAATACCTAGTGCAATGCAGCTGGTGGCATTCAATCTATCACAGCTGCCCACTAAGAACGAACCATGGCCATCCTCCATTAATCTCTCCCTGTTCTCAATCAGGAGTAGGGCTGCAGGAAATGAGATTGGCTATTTAAGAAGACTATTTAGAATTTCTCAAGAAAATGATCATTAGGAATTTCAACTGGAAAACAGAAAGTTTCCTTTGTTCTTCCATAGTCGTCACAACATCAATTATCACCGCATGGGAGAAATAAGATGCAGAATTGATTTTCCCAATCTCAGTTAAGCAAGCATGGTTACAGAACTATCCATTTGCTCCTCTACTACAGAAAGCCATTCCTTGAAGCGAGTTAAAAGGCTGGAAGGCTATGTACTGGTACCACACTAGCTTTATAGATCACTCTTTATTTAATTGCTGCTTAAAGACTATTATTGGAGGTTGTTACACGAAATAGTATTTGAAATCCACCTCTGCTTCCTTTTGCAATGAGATCCCAACTGGATCAGAGCTGAGTCTCAAGTATGCTGGCATGTTAAGTTATAGAAACTCTACTGTCAAGCCATACCCCCTCCTCTCTTTAGTTCAAAAGAGCCTCGAATACACTTTAAGCATTTTCACAGTGAGGTTCAATTTTGTACAGACATATTGGATTGACTGTGAGGCACGAGGTAGAGAAAGCTGAATTCCTGAGAGAATGGCTATATTTGAGAAATATGTCAGACCTGCTGAGGTATATGAAGCCCAAGGCTTGGGCAGGTGCCATAGCATCAGTAAAGCTGAAGAGAGATCAGCCACAATCCTGTGGGTCCTCCTCCTACAAAAGCAGGCCAGAAGAACAAGAACATATTGGCCAGAATAGAAGGAAATGGGACAATGTGACTCCAAATGGGGAGACTCACCACCTAAGCGTACTTTGGGTTCAAGTGTAGGTCAGCACAACCACGTGGGCAGCCCCCAAACAGTGGCAGGAGTCATGCAATCCTGGTATCTTGAAGGCACTGAGAAGAGTGAAAGAGACAACTGAGAAGACAGAAAAGGCAAAAGTCTGCATGAGTAGTAGGGAGGCGGGAATGTAGCCAACAAATAATTACAGGTGAGATCTCCCACAGACATGCAAGAAAAGAAAGACGAAGGTCTAGTAAGATGGCAAAGGAACAAACCCTTACAGTGTCCCTACCTGGAAATCACAATAGGGATGTCTGTGATTCAAGTAGGTTTTTCTTGGAAAATAACAGCCCCTGAACCTATTGTTCATTTCAATATTCAGTATCTATTCCATAAAATGTGTGAGAAAGACTTTTCAAAACTTAGTGCCAACAATATGGAAAATGATGATACTCCTTACCAATGCCTGTTCTTCTTGACGACAAAACCAAAGGACCCATTCATTACATTTCCCCTTTTGACTTGGATTCCAGGGAGCAAATAACTTCATTTGATATGGAGTTATAATAATCCTAATCCTTCGAATTAGCAGATCTCTATTTCTTTCTAGTCCATAATTTATTTTTATGATGCTGTTATACTGATTTTGTTTCATGTGTCTTTTTGTTTTAAAAGCTGGCATATAAGTAAATAAATATGACATCCTGACTGCATATATAATACTTATGGCAAGCTAAATTCCATCAAGATACAGTATCCTACTGCTATATCCTGTAGATGGGAGCAAGCAGATGATTCTATCTCAGTCCTCTCATTTATCCACCTATGAGGTTGTTAAAAGGATTAAAGACTATGTGAAAATATTTTGTAATCTCTAAAGAACACTGCCCAAATCTTCAATGGTGCTCTTATATGTAAAACATCTGGAAAATTTTTTCTGTTTTGAGTTGTCTTTCTTATATTCTTGTCATAGTATTTGATATTGCCATAAAACTCAAGGCTGTGCGAAAACTCTAAAAGCTGGTGTTTAAAAATACATACGTGAGGCCAAAAAACATGAAAAAATGCTCATCATCACTGGTCATCAGAGAAATGCAAATCAAAACTACATTGAGAGACCATCTCATACCAGTTAGAATGGCGATCATTAAAAAATCTGGAGACAACAGATGCTGGAGAGGATGTGGAGAAATAGGAACACTTTTACACTGTTGGTGGGAGTGTAAATTAGTTCAACCATTGTGGAAGACAGTGTGGCGATTCCTCAAGGACATAGAAATAGAAATTCCATTTGACCCAGCAATCCCATTACTGGGTATATATCCAAAGGATTACAAATCGTTCTACTATAAGGACACGTGCACACGAATGTTCATTGCAGCACTGTTTACAATAGCAAAGACCTGGAACCAACCCAAATGCCCATCGACGATAGACTGGATAGGGAAAATGTGGCACATATACACCATGGAATATTATGCAGCCATCAAAAACGATGAGTTTGTGTCCTTTGTAGGGACATGGATGAACCTGGAAACCATCATTCTCAGCAAACTGACAGAAGAGCAGAAGATCAAACACCGCATGTTCTCACTCATAGGCAGGTGTTGAACAATGAGAACACATGGA